>NC_135526.1:8767500-8930000 GCF_051989575.1 Stigmatopora nigra
GGCACTGAATGAGTTAATATCAGAAATATTTAGTGTACCAATTGCCAGTGTGCCATGACCGAGTTTGCTTTAGATCCCCCCCCAAAAGTATATATATCTGGGAGGACAATCCGTGAAGTTAGAAAAGTGCAAAGTAAATCTAAACTGGTTTTTCGGCTAATATCCTCGCCCTGTCCATATCTTCAATTCTTGCGCTTTTTACACCTCGGGGGGGATACCGTGCCGGACAAAACGTTACCTCGGCCACTTTGAGAAACTCGGATAGTTTGGTCATCCTGTTGAGGAAGGTCTTGTAGAGCTCTAATGCCTCTTTGCACTGGTTTTTCTTCATGTCGAAGTACTTCTCTGCATAGCGAGGGTCACAATATGTCATTATTGTAGTCATTAGAGCTTTGTTTTGTATTTTTGAAGGGAAACAATTGCATTTGTAACTAGAGAGTTACCGTATTTTCTCGCATAAAAGCCATATTTGTAACTAAATAAAGATGATTTAATCAAGGGTACGGCTTATATAAATTTACATTTACTATTTGTTGGTTATTTTCTGTTTTGCAGTAAGAAAACAACTATTACAAGATGAATATTTTCTTTAGAGCCTATATTATTTTTATCTAAAAATCCGCATGTGAATGAATACATTGCTTTTCCATGTGCCCCATATTTATATTATCTCCCTATTATATATATATATATATATATATATATATATATATATATATATATATATATATATATATATATATATATATATATATATATATATATATATATATATATATATATATATATATATATATATATATATATATATATATATATATATATATATATATATATATATATATATATATATATATATATATATATATATATATATATATATATATATATATATATATATATATATATATATATATATATATATATATATATATATATATATATATATATATATTTCTTTTTTTTTATTTTTTATTTGTCCATGTGCAGGCAACAGCCTTTAGCAATCTGCAATCCAGCAGACGATCTTGTCGATTCATAAAGTATCTAAAAAAAATACCTTGTGCAATGATTTTTCTTAAGATTTTCCCAACAAAGTAACACATTTACACTCCCTATTAAAACCATTAATATGGAGGTGAAAATTGTGAATCAGGGACCAGCTTATACGCAATAAATTGTAAAACTCAACCATTTTAAGGCAATTTTTAGGGTGTGCCCTATAGGCTTATATGTGAGAAAATACGGTAGTTCGTAGTGCCTAACGACTGAACATGTGCATGTGTGTCCATTTTACCCAGCATGTTGATGATGCCCTCGTTGTATGCAGCAAACAACCGAATGGAATCTTTGAAGAGCAGCATGAAGGCCGTGTTGATGACGCCGTTGCTTAGTTCATTAGAGTTGGGCTACAGGTCAGCATTATTACACACACACACACACACACACAGACCAGTGAGACGGCATGGGGTCATGGAACCTGACAATGACGTTTTCTTTTGCTATAAAATGATACCTGGAAATCCAGCAGTGCATCCAGCTGGTTCTGAATGATTGGCAGCGTTTTAATCAGCTTGTCTGTGTTCATGGTGCGCATCACGCCGTCAGCCCTGGCAGCACACACACACACACACACACACACACAAACACAAGTGATCTTATGTCCACCTTTCAAAATGAACACACGATTAGGAGCAAGGTTATGGTTATATTAATTAAAACCTCTGTCCCAGTACAAGTACAGTCTCGATTATCGCGACTTCACTTCTTTGCGATTTTTTTCTGCTATTAATTATTGCAAAGATGAATACAGATTTTAAAGTTCATAAAAATGTGAACATCCATGCTGAAACTCGTAAGCGGAAGCCACTCCTGCTACATGGACTCAGCACTGAAGAAAAAAATACACAAAATTAATAAATACATTTTTTTTTAAAGTAGTTATAATAGGGGTGATCATTCTTTGCAATTTTTCGATTATCATGGCCATGTCTGATCTACGTTACAACAAGACTGAAAAATTGGACTAAAAGGGTTCATTAGTGTATTATCATTTGCAGAGGCTGAATTTTGTTACAAGACTTCCAAATAATGGACTTAATTAATCTTTTGTAAATGTTCACTTCTAGTTATCATAATAGAAGTTAGAATAAAACATGATTGATCAAAAATCGAACAAATTTCCTTGATATTCAAAGTTTTCAAGTATACAGTATATAATAATTTTGTGTAAGTGTATTACCCTCGCTTCATCTTGGTGAAGTCCACCGCTGCTAACCTGAACGACATGGCTTTTTCGTTCAGGTATCGACTGTAGCGTCTGATGAAAGTCGACATGTTGTATCCTGTAAAGGGTTATAGAATGAACACCAAACTCAGCCAAGCACACTTTTCTGGACTTTGTTAATGTATACAGTGTTCCCTCGGTTATCGCGGTTAATGGGGACCGGGACCACCCGCGATAAGTGAATTTCCGCAAAGTAGGGATGCCCCTTCAAAAATGCTTAATTTGAATTTAATTTTTTTGTTATTATTATTATTTGATTTTTTACCCCCACTATATACAGTACACCATATAAAATACGAGTAGAGAGAGTGAAATTCATGTTAGAATAAAAAATAACTGTAAAATATGTTGTCTCAATGTAATATTTGTATTTTTTTTTCCAAAAAAAAAACGCGAAGCTCTGAATCCGCGGTGGCTGAACCGCGAAGTAGCGAGGGAACACTGTATATCATGGTGTGTTCAGTAGGAATCAGTTTGTAAGCATCTAAAGAAATGCCTCTGATTGCTCAGGTGCATCCCAATACTTTTCCGCATACACTGCAGACTTATTGACAGCGTACATTGCCGGGAAATGGGCAGAGGCAGCTCTGCTGAGCCAAAGGGGGCAATAAATCACCTTGTAGTGCAGCCTTATCTAGAAAGTTGTTGAGGTTGAATAGCGTGTTTCTGGAGGCAACGTACTGCATCAGTCTCTGAATGAAGAGAGAGAGAAGAGAGGAAAGAATTGGCGACGTGCTCGTGTTCCACGCCGTTACTCCTGTCACAGACAGGAGTTTATGATGGAGAGCTATCATTTGTCCACATTAAGAGCTGAAACCTTCTGAATTACTTTTAAGGATGTAGACTTAATATAAAACCTTGTGACGTAAAATGGTCCCAAAAATAGTGAAGGTCTCACACACTGGGAACTCAAATATTTGCATTCATTAACTACGCATGTCATACTATTTTAAAAGTCTGCCTACCTTATGAAATTACTCAATTTCCGAGACGCTTATCCTCCTAAAGGTCGCGGGGGGTCCCGGCGCCTATCCCAGCCATTAACTAGGCGGGGCACATCCTAAATTGTTTTCCAGACCATCGCAGGGCACAAGGAAACTTTAATAATACTTACATCCACACATGTATATTTATGGCCAATTTGGAATGTTAACTCTGCCTAGCATGCATGTTTTTGGGGATGTGTGAAGAGACCGGAGTACCCGGAGAAAACCCACAAAGCAAGCCCGAAACCCAGAGGGGATTGAATGAAACCCTCGTTCTCAAAACTGTGAGGCGGACTTGATAGCCACTTGTCCACCATGCCGCGCTCCATGAAAAAGTAACCATAACTATTGACGCCAATGAAAAAGTTTGTTATTTCCTTTAAGATGTTCCTTCCTTCACTTCAACATAGCGTAGCGTTCCCACAAAATGACGCCAAAGCTCTACTTTTCAGTTCACCTGAGATTTGGCATCATTTTATGGCATATTATTATTAAGTAGGACGGTTAGCGTGTCGGCCTCACAGTGGCAGACCTGGGTTCAAATCTAGGTCGGTCCACATGTGGGGAGTTTGCATCTTCTCCCCGGGCCTGCATGGGTTTTTTATGGGTACTCTGGTTTTGTACCACATTCCAAACACATGCACAGTAGGCTAATTGGACACTCTAAATTGCCCCTAGGTATGAGTGTGAGCGTGAACGTTTGTTTTTGTCCTTGTGCCCTGCGATTGGCCGGCCACCAATTCAGAGTGTCAGTTGGGATAGGCTCCGGCACACCCTGCGATCCTAGTGAGGATAAAGAAGTTCAGAAAATGAGATGAGAAGAGAAAATAAATACATACAATGGACTTATTTACCTGACTTTGTGAGATGAAATCAATTAAACTTTTCATCGTTAGTATCGCTTGTGAACAACTCTGATACACACTTCTAGAGGCCAACAAAGTGAAAAGAAAAAACAGAAGTTGCACCTAAGTACATTGTAGTCAAACTATGAAAAATGTAAGCCTTCTAGTCCAGTAAATACAGTAACTCACTCACTGCCACACAGTAACTTAGCAACTTAATTGTTGTATGAGGATATATTCATACACTGACAGGGAAATTAGCCCCTTGCACAACTTTTAGGGTGTCAGGAAAATCCTAAACCAGATCCTCTAAGATTCATAGATAGATTAGTGTATACAGAAGTATCAATAAGTGTAGATGTCTTTCTGTGGTGTGTTCAGGAACCTCCCTCACCTCGTTGCCGTACATCATGAGGTGATGCGTCGCGATGAGCGCCTTGAAGACCACGATCCAGCTGTTACTGGCTGTGCGCTCTAGCAACGTGTCTGCCAGGTGAGGAATGCTGACGTTCAGCTCGTTGGTACAGTGGATCAAGTCTGCGTTGTACAATATAGATTGGAAAAAAAGCCTTTATTCAAATCCTATAATCACCTTAAGGGGTACATTACAGAATTCAATCAATTGAACTTCATGAACCACAACCCTTAGTGTTTTTATTTGTAAAATAAACCTCCAAAAATGAGGGGATGTAATATGAATTGTGTAGCAAATTGCTTCAATACCAACAATGCCGATATAAGCCTTTTTTTTCGTCCGAACAAATGGCGAGGTGAGTGGGTTGAGAAATGAGAAGTCAATATGGCCGATGCCTATTCTTTACTGGAGACAGCTTTGACAAGGTGACAAATAGTAACTAGTCCAGTTGTTAACACCGACATTGGAACCGAAACAATAAGGCTTGGAGCAAGTTGTTGGTCCCAGCAAAGCCAAAAAAAATCCCAGTTTTAATATTTTCAGATAAGTCATTGGCAATGCTTGCTTGTAAAGCCGAAAGGGATGGGTGTATGATATGAATGAATATGAATATATGAAAGATATTCTACTCTGACCCACTTGGAATTTTCCGATTCCGACTGATCGTTTGATTAAGACAACATTTTTATACAACATATATACAGTCATACCTCTACTTACGAATGGCTCTATGTACCATAGTTTCAGGTTACAATTTTTTTTATATGCAAATCAATGACTCAAGATACAAAAAAGATCCAAGTTAAGAAATCCCCCCAATAAGTAAATGCATTTGCTTATCCGTTATTTTATTTTGAATTCCCGTTATTAAGCAATTAGAAACTACAAATGCAACTCGGCACATATTTTCACACATATAGGGCACACGGAAAAGTCTAAGATGTACTACAAAGTGGACAGCTTTCAGACCTGGTAGAACGGGATATTTCCGCCATCCGACGGAATTAAACGGGTATTACATCTATTGTGGCTGCACAGGGAGATATTTCAGCAACACAGTGCACATTTTTATATTCTTTATTTATTTTAAGACATTTATAAATCATTTCCTTATAATTTTCTCTCATTTTTTGTGTGTGTCCTCACATCTTTTATACAAAATTGGGACACTTACCAATCATAAAGGGTTTTAGTTGGTAGTTGTGTGAGAACCGTGGAACGAATTAGAGAATTTACATAAAAGTACACCTCTACTAACAAAATTTTCAAGTTATGAAAAAAATCTTGGAACCAGTTAATTTTGTAAGTAGATGTATTTGATTACTCTTTGACTAGATTCTATCATTAAGTATTTACTGTCTAAAAGAGACTTAAAAGGATGATGTAATTTATGGGAGGATATCCATACTGGTTGGATACCAGAAGAAGGATCAATTCCTAAATGATTGTTTAATGATATTGTTTATAGAATAACGGCTGCATGGGCAAATCCATTGTTTTTCACCAAGCCCGTCAATAAAAAAAATCCCAGTAGGAGATTATAAAGTCAAACCAATCGACTGAATACATAATGTGAATAAAATGAATAGGACTGGGATGAATAATTAACCTAATTTACCCCCACACCCCCAGCCCATAGAGATGAAAGGGAAAAAATTAATTGACTCCTGACATTTTAATACTATTACAAGATTCAAATTGTGAAACCGTTATTTTGTTGCTTATTTTTCTTAACATGAACCGGAAGTTGATTGTTTTCTAGGGCATCAACTTTTGGCTACATAAAGTCTGTTTGAGTACTTTTTTTGCATAATATTAGGATATTACATTATATATTTGTAGAAAAGTTATAAAATTATGCGGTGAAAAACATTACTTATTTTTGTATCACTTGAACTGGAAGTTGTTCAGGGCTCCGCAGACATCAACTTTTAGTGACATTAAATCAATGTGAAAAATTAGATTTTTTTTGGAATCATTTTGGAGGTTAATGCGATTCCTGCTGATAAAATTTTGATGGGAATGACTATTGTTAATATAGTCGACATAGTTTTAAATGAAAAGATTTTCAGATGGTGATGTGCCTTCCAAAAAGTGTGCCATAGTGCAAAAAGGGTTGTTATTTATAGACATACCATGAATGTAAATAGTATGTCAGGATTTTGTGCCTTACAAAATATGTGTACCTGCGCTGTATGGTTGGAATTATTATTAGATGCAGAGTAAATATGTGGTCTCGATTAGCTAAAAGTGGCAGTGATGGGATTCAATATGGAGCAATGAAAAGATATAAATTTCTACTTTATATTTGGGCAGACGTCAACATAAAAATCATTCTTAAAATGACAATACATTTAAAATTTGTATCACTAGAGTGATGGAAAAAGGCTCATGAGCACAAGTTGCATGCGTCCTGTGTTCATTGATTGTTGCATTTATGTCAATGTCAGATGTGTGTTTCTGTGCCCAACAGTTTTTTTTCCTACCTTCCGAATCAAAATATCTAAGATGACATCAATGTTAAAAGTGGGTGAGGCACACAAGTTAGAAATTGCTAAGAGTTTGACCTTGTCACATGGTGCTTGATATTCACTCCATTAACCGCATCAACTTTCCATAATATTACGACTCACACTTTTTTCAAATATTTATAAGTATACATGAAGTTTAAAACAGCCACTTTTAGGAACATGACATTTGAAATAAATATATTTACATATTTCCGAACTATTCAAACACAACCTCAAGTCGTATTTGTGATATCACGCTGCGCAGTGTGCGGTCACTTCGGGGAGTAATGACACGATGACTCGGATTGCGGTTTTGCTGTCGACACGAGCGGCCGCGGCTTAATGAAATCCCATTTGCTGGGCGTGACGTGCTCGTCATTCGCTACGCTTTGTAAATAGATCTGAGGGTTTAAATATTCACAGAGTATGGCCCCAACCCCTATCTTTCTTTGTCAAGGTCACGACACCAAAACGGTGCTGATGAGAGCCTTCTCAGAGCGGGTTAACGAGCAGCAAAGCATGTAAAGACAACAATGAATCACCCTCATAGTGTAATGGATCACCCACAATTGTGAGGCTCGATCCATAACATCCGATTTGTATTAGAAAAACGGAGGCAAGAGTTGAAGATTTTGACAAAACATGAGCCCGATGATGTTGAAAGTCAGTACAGAAAGTTGTCAATAATTGCTGCTGTGTTTTGCTTATTCTTTCAAGTTTATTTTGATTTTAATCAGCGTTCAACTTTTTGGGGGTTATTTTTAGATGGGCGTTGGTGTTTTTGGAAGCAATTAGCAAATTGTAAAATATTTTTTAGAGTACTAATCCTTCCTTGTGCCCTGTGATCCCCGCCTTCGACCCAAAGTCAGTTGGGATAGGCTCCAGCACCCCCTGGGACCCTAGTGAGGATAAAGCGGTTCAAAAAATGAACGAACGTATGAACGAATGGACGAATGAAGGAATGGACGAATGAAGGAATGGACGAATGAAGGAATGGACGAATGAAGGAATGGACGAATGAAGGAATGGACGAATGAAGGAATGGACGAATGAAGGAATGGACGAATGAACGAATGGACGAATGAACAAATGAACGAACAAATAAATGAATGAACAAAAGAACGAATAAACGAATGAACAAATAAACGGACGAGCGGATGAATGGATGAACGAATGAACGAATGAACAAATGAGCGAATGAATGGATGAACGAATGAACGAATAAACGGTAATCCTAATTTAAAAAAAAAAAATTGACTGACTGGAGGGAAGTTCATGCTGTTCTTCTTGGGGTGTAGACTAAATAAAACTGCTACTCCTCCATTGATCGTAAACAAATCCGGATGAAATTTGGTAGGTATATTCTAGGAAAGTGTATGCAGCATCTCAAAAGCCTGATTTTTGGTTGTGTCTTTGTCTGAGTGACGAATAATTATAGCAAGTCATTAAAACATGATCTAAACCTAGCTCTAATTCTAGTTGTCACCCTCACCAGCCAAAACAACAAAGTGATCAACTATAACGTATTTAAAAATGTGCTTTCCATCTGTTTAAAATGGTCAAAAGTAGCAATGATAGGACAGAAAAATTCAATATAATGTAAACCGAATCCATATGTTTAAAAGCAACAAATGTTGAACATAAAAATCAGACCATTTCATTCATGCACTTAGAAAAGAAATACCTTTAGCAGACATGCTAACCACTTGCTCCACTCCTAAACTATAGTCATGCTTGACTCTTTCAACTGTGCAGTGTTTCTCCCCCCTTGTTTGGCAATTTAGAGGTTACTCAGAACATTGCTTGTTCAGTTTATAATAATAATAAAAAAAGAGGTTCCGCTGCATTGTTTGTACTTGTCTGCCGCAAAGAGATGTGTTTTTAATCCCCTTCAACAAGAAGCCTGCGTCTCATTATTTTCATCCCCATTGATTCTGTTCCATTTTCAGCAGAGAGCGATTCTTTAGTAGAAGCAAGTACGCGTTTCTACTTTATGATCCCGTTTAACGAGGCGAGCTGAGTGGGAATGGACTCGTCTCATGAATTGTTGCTCAAAGACACAAAGACTGCCTCATCGGGGGGGGGGGGGGTTTCCTTTCCATCCTCTGTGATCTACGGCAGCCCGTCGAAAGGCACCAACCCACGCCGACGACGTCTTTTCAAAAACACACTCCTTCCCCATGTCCTTGCCTGACCTAAATCATCTATAAAATGCCTTAAATTGAGATGCGCAAATAAAACCGAACGTGCTGAGTCGAGTACGCTTTCCCTACTTGAGCTTTTAAATCCACAAATGGCCAGAATTGCATCAAGCCAAAACCTTGTGCGGCATCTTCCTGGTTCGTTCAATCAGAAAATCGCTACCTTTCCAAGCGTTCGGACCGCGCCCCAATGATGGACCGTTCTCTGAAATTCTCCTTGTTGCTACGGTGACATTTACTGGTTTAAGGTGGATTGCCTCTCATTGTTTAGTAACTGCGGGGCCAATATGCTAGCGGCCAGAACAACAATAAACGACTGAGTCCAATGAGCGTGTAGCACATTAGCAGTTTATCTCATTTTAGATGGAACAGAAACATCCACTCTAATTTTCTGTCTATTCTCTCAACACAACATTATTTACACTGAGAGGTATTTCTACCCTCTGTAATTTTAGCACTGCTAAAGAAAGGACGTGTTTCAATTACAGATAGCGACATGTAAGAAAGCAAAACAGATTAACACCTCCCTCAAATAGACCCCTCGCACCCTCAGGGGGGAAAAAATCATTCCAATTATAGTATATAGTTAACTGCTAATCTCATGTGAACTCTGTTGCGAAATCTAAACACGCCATGAATGACTGAAGTGAACGGAACTAGTTAATACTCTTTCCTCTTGCATTTTACTTATCGTCTCAGTTTATATTGTCCATGATCATCAAGGATGTAATCCCTGGGCCTCTATTGAAATATGATGCTAAGAAAAACAGGTACATAATACATATGTAGAGACTTGAAACTTTTTCCTGCCTATTTGAACCTAACCTGCATGTTCTGGGCAATCCACATGCAATTTAGTTGTCATCCTTTAATTCAGTGATTCCTAACCCTAGGGTCTGACCCCCAAAGGGCATTGACAAATATCCACAGAGGGACACGTAGCCCTCTTTACTTTAAAGGGATTCATTTGATTAAGCCTTTCCCATTCCCCCCTACTTGTTTACAACCAAAACACAATTGTTGCAATGGGTGTTAAACAAATAAAAGATTGAGTTTACACACTTAAAGAAGGTGAAGAAATGCAATTTACTAGAATCCGACAACTGTTTCTGGGCACCATATAAAAAATTCAACTCTCTACGGTGCACGGTTTGGACAAATGTAGCGAGAGAATGTTAACATACACACACACACACACACACACACACACACCCATCAATCATGTTGTATAAGGATTATAGATGACGTTACAAGTTTTCTGTATTTTCTGCTGCTACTTTATTTGGAAGTATATTTTTAGGATTGAAACGTGTATTTAAAGTAACGCCAAACCTGTGTTTTAAGCAAGCAAAATATCTGAAGCTTACTTTGGTTTAAGTACCACTGCTTCAAAAAAAGAGGTTGGGAACCAGAACTTTGACTCATTGGCCGAGTATGACAATAGATGTCAGATCAACATGGATTAGGAAGGCTGGTTTGAAGGAGTAAACATATGAAAAATACAATTGTTAAATTATGAGCCGGTTCAATTTTTTTTTGGGGGGGGGGGGGGATTTTTGGGTTATTATGCGATATTGATCTAACATTCACAATGTCACTCGTGCATCTTAAAGGGACACATCCAAACATGCATTAATAATAATGCTACTTTATTCTTTCGTTCCTTTTCTGAAACGCTTTATCTTCATTTGGGTTACGAGGGATGCTGGACCCTATCCCAGCTGACTCCGGGCCAGAGGCGGGGGACACACTGAATCGGTGGACAGCCGATCGCAGGACACAATTAGACGTGCATGTCTTTGGAATGTGGGAGGATACTAGAGTACCAAGATGAAACCCACGCAGGCCCAGGAGAACATGCAAACTCCACACAGGTGGTCTGACCTGGATTTGAACCTAGGACCCCAGAGCTCTGAGGCCAACGCGGTAACCAATTATTCGCCGGGCTGCCATGCTACTTTATTTAAAACAAATAAATAAAAATGAAATCTGTTGTTGATGCTAATAAAAAACTGCATTTTAATTCCCCACTCATTTAATTTATTTGGCTGCCTTTGTTTAAATCATTCAAAACAATTCCTATTTTATTTTTTCCATAATTATACACAAGAAATAACGATTAACATGAAACTAAAATATAATTGGCTTTTACATAATTGTGCATATCATGAAGGCCAAAATTCTATAGCAAATGTTGAACATTGTTGTTTACATGACCCGAATTCTGATATGGATGCCAGTTCTTTGTTTGTTTAAATGTAATTATTTGTTATTTGTTATAATTACCAAAATAGTCACTTGCCTTATAAACAATGTTCCAATATGACTAATCTGTGTTTTCACAGTGATTGGTGGCATAGCATAACATGTCAACTGGATAATTAATTTGATATATATGGGTAAAGTGAGCATAGCACCATATGTGCATCATGGAAAAGCTTTCTTCTTGGGAGGAGTATGATCTTTTATACCAAAAATGCACTCCATCCGTCACATGCAGTCTTTTTTGGCCGGAAAAAAAACAGCTGACCTAATCATCCCTATATATTGTGCCGTGAATCCACATACACACACATGCGAATGCATGCAAAAGCAATCAGCAGTGTGCAGATAAGGACACCACACACATGCATAAATGATAGTAATGCACCAGTGGACAGTGAACTTGAATGTGGAGGGGGAAATGCTGCAGGACTTAATGATTATGCATTTAGGCCTGTGAATAGCGTGACATCCCCGGTATCCATTTGGTGGATGGACGGTGCCTAATTAAAGGAGGACGAAAGACGCCTTTTGTGTGTGAGTGATGCGCGCCTGCACTGATGGCATTTGCGTGTGTCTACGTTAGTGCGCGTGTATGTGTGTGTATGTGTGTGTTGTCACCTACAGTCAAGGTGCTTCTTCTTGGGTCCGCTCACTTCGTGCGTCGTGGCCTTGCACACGGCTTTGCTGATGGCCGAGCCGCTCATGCTGTGCTGCGCGGCGGCGATCCGGTCCGTCAGAGTCGGCCCGGACATGGTGGAGGAGGAGCGGCTTCGGCTGGAGCCTGGAGGAGGTGGCGGGGATGGGGGGTGGGGTGGGGGGCAGTAGTAGTAGTAGTAGTAGAGGACGATCAAAATTACTTTAGCGGAGGGGGGTAGAGGTGGTGGGCAATGCCCTCTGCGTGGAATCAGCCGTCTCAGCGAGGAGAGGAAGAGGAGAAGGAGGAAAAGGAGCACCGACGACTCATGCGTTCACCTTAAAAAAACTACATTCGCTTTAATGCTAAGGCAATCGGATGCGGAAATGAAACAAAGCTAAGCGGCGGAACGTCCCGAGTGTCCCTGAACGCACCTCGGCCGATGCTGATGCGAGTGCGAAAAAAAGGGGGGAGGACTGGGGGAAATCACCAAATCAACGCCAAATCCTCCATGATTCAACTCTCCTCCGTCCAAATGCGACAAATGGACATGTTGGGACTTGCTCGTCTTCTTTGGTCCGTCTTCGAAATGTCGCCCAGCACAAACAGCTTTGCTTTGTGCTGCCGGTCTTCCTACAAAAGCCCAAATTCCTCTATAGAGGTCGCCCCGTAGGCTGGTGATGCGCGTGCGTCTCCTCGTTAAACTTGTGTGCAAAATGGCAGTGCAATGAATCAGGTGACTAAAAAAGCAGTCTGAGATTGGGCCACATCTTGGGTCAGGGGAGGGAATCTTAAAGCAGAACGCAATTTCATAATTTGGGGAAATCATTTTAAATACATCAGTGTTCACCATCTTCTCATTCCACAATGGGCAATGGCAGCACGCAGTTTTACATCCTTTTTAATATAGTTTTTTTCACTCATTTTGGGTCCAAATCATGTTCACGAATCAAGAATTTAATGAAACAGCCACTATAACATAGTATCACGACCTAAGCTCTTACTTCATATGTCATGCCTCGAGATACGAGGGTTTCGAAGTACGTTTTGACGATATGCCTGACGCAACAAAAAACGATATATTCGTGTTCGGGTCCTTTTCCCCGACGCTATGGAGCAGCAAAAAAACCTCAAATATGAACACCATCAATTCCCATGTATTCCTTTCACCACCAGTAAGAGGTGCTAACGAGCCTTTATTGGCTTTCCAAACAGACGGACTCCAAAGTTGAACAATGGAGGCCAATTCCCGATACAGTAAAGCCCTGTGTGATTACAATCTCATCTTATAACTTTGTATTTCCACCCAATATGTATCCACTGTACGTTTTCTTCACAGAGCCATCGTGGAAAAAGCAAAATTGGCAGAAGAAGTTGATCGGATTGCATGTGCAGTACGTCAGCAGTTACTAGTGTGTTGCATCACTAGGTTTAAATACTTTAAAAAGGACCCTTTATTGGGTTGAACATTATTATGTAACAGGTCTGTAGCACATGTATGATTTTTTTTCAAGTTAAAAGGTAGTTGAAAAATTCACCTAACAAAGTCAATCAGTATTTTGGGCAGTGGTCCCCAGGCAGCAGTTCGAGGGCCAGTCCCGGTCCACAAGCCACCTAGTGATGATCCAGCAGTAAATAATATTAACGTTTTCAATCTCAGCTTTCCACTTGAAATTATAAAAGTTGTTATAATTGAAATAAAATATATAAATATTGTAATAACATTAAAAATAATAAATAAATTTTGCCATAATGGGTGTGCTTTGTGCACCGATCCCAACCCCACACAATTTTGTCTTAAATTGCCACTCATTAGCCAATCCGCAAGAAAATAGAAAAGCTTTACTGATCCACGATGAGGAAAAGGTGAGGGACCGCTGATTTAGGGGAAATTTTGTTATTGGATTTTGGTACATTCTGGGGAGAAACTGCATTCTTGACACCTCTAAGATAAAGTCCCAGGTTGTAAGGAAAATATGATTTGAAAATTCAGTGACTTCCGTTCGGGCAGGCACAAGCTCGATTTCAGCTGGTGGTGGTGTGATTGTGAGGGTGTATCGTCGTTTGTCTCTCCAAGTGCCCTATAGGTAGGTGGCTGACGATCAGTCTAGGGTGTAGTCTGCCTTTTGGCCAGTCAGCTGGGTTGGGCTCCATCAATCTCAGCAACCCTTTCGAGGATGGAAAGATGAAGAAAAAGAATTAATAAAGTTAAGGTTTTTACTTAGTTAAGCATTTGTTTCAGACGTTTTAGGCTTTCCACATTGGGGTCATTTGGATCAGAAGAGAAAATCTGATTCAGAACTATTGTCTCCTCTCAAGACTAAAGCTTTGCTATAACTTACCACTAAAGTTACATATGATAAGGCATCAATTTAAATGGTGGATCTGTTTGAGAACGAAATTGTTAAGTTGCTGAAAGGTGCTATGAAACGGTAGCTATGGGGGAAAAAATGAAAACAATGAAATTTAACATGTAGAAAATGATTTTGAGACTCAAATCTGAAATTGTCTAGTGAGCAGAGCCAAGGAAACAGCAAAAGGAAGATTAATTTCTTGATGAACCATTCCATTTTGTGTCCAAATTATGGTGAGGTCAATTTAAAGTCACGAGTTGTAACATATTCTGACAATTTTAACTCCATTCACTTACTGTCTGGGATTACCCTGGTTGGACTTGTCATTTAGGACATGACGAACAGCCGAGGTGCTTCTTGGTGGCATTGGCGTATCCCGACAGGACCAGGGTGGTGGGCTCTCGCTCGACGGGGGTGCTCTCCTCATTGCTCAGGACATTCTGCACCAGGCAGTGAGCCGCCTCCTCGATGTTGCTATTTTCCTAAGGTAAGGGAAAAACAACCACTTATCGTTCTGTAAACACGGTAAAGCAAGGTCACGTTACGTCTTTGGGGAGACGTCAGGGGCGAGGATACGAGGAATAGAACCCAATCACAGGGAAGCAAACGAAGGCGAGGAAAGTAGTGCTCATAGGAAAACTTTAATAACTTAGGCAGGAGAATAGAAAATGGCAAAGACCTAGAATAACAAAACCAAACCAGACAAGGGAAAACACAGGGAATCGAGGAACGAGGTAACGCAGACACATAACAGGTGAAATAGGGCAGACGATCTGACCAATTACACGACAATGAGCGGGATTTAAATAGGCTGACATGGGTTGACGAGACAATTAGGAACACCTGGGAAACACACGAGGAAGCAGGCAGGGAATGCACTAGGGGCGGAGAAACGACAGCTGGACACAATGGGCAATCACTCAGACGGGACACCAGGGGTAAAAAAAAAAAAGCATAAAACCAAGCAGCGCTAACGGGTCACACCTTAGCCGAGGTTTGAAACCATCCGACGAAGCCATTATCCTTACAGAAGGCGTCCAATCTGGGGTGTAGGCATGCTGCTTGGTCAGCCTTGTTGGCTAAGAGGACTGCTGGAACTGGCCTCCCATTGTTCAATGTCACCTTAAAAAAAGAAATTTAAAGATATTTAATGATAGTGAAAATCCAATCTTTGAAGTGCAATAGGGTGAAACTGTTGGATTGTGTACTCTGATATTCATATTTATACACTGCCTTTGTTATCTTATCCTTGAAAAATCTTCCTGGCAAACAGAGCATCAGGATTAAAATGGTGTACTTTTGGTTTATTTTGCAAAGAAAGAGAACTAAAGATCATGGCTCAGTAAAGTCCAATCTATCAAATTCAGTAAAGTACTCCCTAAGGTGGTAGTGGGATTTTTAAAGGAATAACCTTAGTGTCCAGGTCGTCCTTCCACTTGAGGACGGCATCGAATGTGGATGCTCGTGTGCTGTCGAAGACCACCAGCGCGCCCACCGCCTCCCGGTAATAGACACGCGTCATGTTGCCGTAGCGTTCCTGTCCTAGGATGCACACAAGTGTAAACTAAATAAAGGTAACATAGTAAGCATAATCGACCGGTCGATCCGTTTTTTAAATTTTATTTCTGTGACTAGTTTCATCGTATGCTTTTTTTGTGGGAAGATCGCGTAGAATCACATAGACAAATATTTTTTCAACTATTTTTTGTAAATCTGCAATACTAAAATATATATTTTTGTACTCCAGTGATTGAGTAAGATTCCAAATTCCAAATTCCTAAAAAGAACCATAAACCTCTAAAAATGAACCAATTGAAAGAGCCATTCATGAATTTTACGAGGCAGACCGGGCGCAGACACTTAAAGAATCCTGCCTATCAATGACCTCCGGTCAAGTAAATAGGGTATATATTCAAGTGTGACACATAACATCTTATAGCAAAATAGTGAAGCAAAGTTCGGGTGCGCGGTATACACGATGTCTTATGACCAAATCCCGGTGAAAGACTTTCCCCCACCGGTGAAAAAATCCCCTCTGCAGATGTTATAATGGGACATGAAAAACCTGTCTTTGTCTGCCAGATGGCGAGTGAGAGCTCCTTCTACCAGGGCCCAAAGAAAGTAATTTCTACCTTCTTTTACAAAAGCCAGCCCTCTCCCCTCCACTTTATAAGGGAGGGTAAAATTTGATAAAGTTGCGTCAGAGAAACGTTAGCAGGGTAGCCGCTCACTGGAGTCCACCCAGGGAGTGTTATCCTTTCTCAAGAAGGATGGAATCCATTGTTTGGTGAATCTGATGATGATGATTCGGACTTTGAAACATTTCATATATTCATTTTATCTCCTTTTCTGAACCCCTTTATCCTCATTCGGGTCGCGGGGGGTGCTGGAGCCAATCCTAGCTGTCTCCGGGCCAGAGGCAGGGGACACCCTTAATTGGTGGCCAGCCAATTACAGGGCACGAGGAGACGGACAACCATGCACACTCACATCCATACCTAGGAGCAATTTAGAGTGTCCAATCAGCCTACCATGCATGTTTTTGGAATGTGGGAGGAAACCAAACTACCCAGAGAAAACCCACTTAGGCCCGCATACAACATGCGAACTCCACATAGATGGACATGACCTGGATTTGAACCCAGGACCCCAGAACTGTGAAGCGGACGCGCTAACCACTAACCCCGCCAAGTTGCCCATTTTAAATATTATGATGATGTATTAGACCTCACAATGGGAGACCTGGGTTCAAATTCAGGTCGGTCCCCTGTGTGGAGTTTGCATGTTCTCCCCTGTGTGGGTTTTCTCTGGATAATCTGGTTTCCTCCCACGTTCCAAAGACATGCATGGTATGCTGATTGGACACACTAAATTGCCCCTAGGTATGATTATGAGTGTGAGTGTGAATGGTTGTTTTTCTCCATGTGCCCTGTGATTTTCTGGCCACCAATTCAAGGTGTCCCTGCCTCTGGCCTGAAGGCAGCTGTGATTGGCTCCAGCACCCCCTGCGGTCCTATTGAGGATAAAGCGGATCAGAAAAAAAAGATGATATGAAATACTTTTGGTGAATCTAATGATTATGATTGAGACATTGAAATTTTCTAAATATTATGATGATGAATTAGACGTAAAATTGTAAATTCTATTTGAGAATTGTGTTCATAATGGCCACTGGCCATTTGTTTTACCAAGTCTCCATGTTGTGAGTATAAATGTTTCGTTATGGCGACATGCATTCAGCCTTTGCCAGTTACCAGTAGCGGTGCAATCCTTCGTGTGAGCTGTGAAAAAGTGAAAAAAAAATTATACTAATTCTTAGTCACAAATTATGGGTGCGCTTTACACACGGGAACACATTATACTCGAATAAATACGGTATATTCACCGTGTAAATGGTGCACAAATTCCTGCTTAACTTTATTAAAGGTTAATGTGATTGACTGGTGACTAGCACCAAAAGAGGGGTGGGCAAATTTATTGAAATGTGTGTGTGTGTGTGTGTGTGTGTCTGTGGGGGTGTGTGTGTGTGTGTGTTTTCCCCAAGGCAGTGGTTTGGAGTCCAAACTTTGGACTAAGAAAAGACCAAGGGGATATAAAAAATACATTTAAAAAAACATTTGTTGGCTTAGGCCTGTTTTGAGTCCACTGCAGGTCATCATGTGACCAAGGTTTTCCGCATGGGAGCCACTGGCCACATTCCACAAGCAGGCAACAAATGACACAGGCTTAAGGAGGGGCAATAGAACACATAGTTTCTTACTAAGTTACTTGGACACTTACAGCAAGATAGAGGTACTATCTTGTCAAAAATACAGCACAATGCTGATTCTCCTTCTTTGGGTAATAAAACAGTTGGTTCACTTCTGGGACTTCATTAAACTTATGAAAGATGCCAAAACCATTCAGTTGGTTAACATATGCCACTTTTTCAAAAGTATTTGATTTCATTCCTGTATTTTAACAATGAAATCATTTTTTTTTCATTTATAATGAGAATATGTCATCAGTGGCCATTAAAAAATAAACATCAAGCTCCTGTATTTGAATTCAATATTTTAAAAATACCATCCAAAATGTATTTAAGTATAAAAGTTAGCATTTTGTTTTTTTGCCCTCTGGTTTACAAGCAACAGCCCCAATTTATTCTCTATGAGACCTATTAACTTTAACCAATTTCACCTTTTGCAGATAGGTTACTGCTGAATTATGTGTGATAAATGTGATAAATAACAAATGTACAATCGTTAACAATGAATTACCATGTTTTAGTGCACAGGTGTCAAAGTGGTGGCTTGCAGGCCGAATCTAGGTCACGGCATCAAATAGTGTGGCCCGAGAAGTGAGTGCCGACTTTTTGTTTTATGATCAAATTCAAATGAAGTTTATAGTTGTATAGGGAATATATCCTGTGTTTAGTTTTATTTAAATCAATAATTGGAGAAGATTTGTACTCATTTGAAGGTCCAAAAATGATCTATCAATCAGCACGATCGAGAGGGCTGTCAATTCATTAATCAATTCATTTGGGTTACTTTGTTGGTAGACATAAATGCCCTGTGGGTGAAAACGAAACTATGACGTGGCCCGTGGCAAAAAAATAGTTTGACAGCCCTGTTTTAGTGTCATCGAAGGTGACAATTTGCATTTTAATTCAAATGGATTGGACGCCCAGTGCCATCATTAGAAACATATTCTAATTCACATGGGTGCCTCGGCAGATGGGTGATTAGCGCGTCAGCTAATGGGTCCTGGGTTCAAATCCAGGTCGATCCACCTGTGTGGAGTTTGAATGTTCTCCCCGGCCCTGCGTGGGTTTTCTACGGATACTCCCACATTCCAAAGACATGCATGGTAGGCTGATTGGACACAGTAAATTGCCCCTAGAAACGGGTGTGAGACTCAATGGTTGTCCGTCTCCTCGTACCCTGCGATTGGATGACCACCAATTCAAGCCCAAAGTCAGCTGGGATAGGCTCCAGCACCCCAGGATAAAGCAGTTCATAAAATAAAATAAATTCCATTCACTTTTAATCGTGAAATATGATTCTAAATAGGGGTATTTTGAGTAATGAGCGCTGCAGAATCTTGCAACTTGAATTCACATGCCAAGACTGTTTGTAAATGTAGCAGGTAAAAAAGTTTACTAAACCGGCGATATCCCAGAGCTGCAGGCGGACGACGGTGTCGTGGTCCCATTGGATGACTTTGAGGGCGAAGTCGACCCCGATGGTGGCACGGTAATGCTGGGAGAAGATGCTGTGAACGTAGCGCTTAATGATGGACGTCTTGCCGACGCCCAGGTCGCCTATCACCAACACTTTGAACAAGAGCTCACGCTGCATGGCTCACAGTGCGCTAACAACTTTCTTACTTGCAAAACAGATAGCTTTTTCCTCTACGCTTCATTTGCTGTAAACCTTTCAATTTGTATGCGGAAAGTTTAAAATACAGAACTTTTAACCTGAACGACGAATTTCAGTTGGCAGTGAATCCCACGGGAGCAAAAGATGCTTTCAGGGGTCTCACTGCAGCGTAGAAATTTTGACTACTCTTACAGAAAAGGCAGCAAATAAAATACCGTTACAATGCAGTGACCACTACGCTTGAAAGGCGTCATTCTCGTTAATTAAACCCACATGATTGAATCTTAGATGAGCTCTTTATTTTCTTATCCACAAAATTTGAATGATCAAAAGACAATGTCCTTCTATAAATGTCATAAAAATGTGAGGTCATTTTTAAACCCCCTAACGCCTTGCGTGCCAAACCTCCGACGACCACAAAGGCATCACGCTCGCCCAGATCTATGTTGCGCGCTTGTGAGTGTATTTACGGTAAATGCAAATACAAGCGGTGCTGATGAGGGGCGAGCGGATGCGTTTTGTGATGCCGTCGTGTTTGTCGTCCTTGCTGCCGTTTCAGCACAAATAACCCCCACATATTCACTACCCGCTGAAGCATCTTTGCACTTAAGCCTCCATTAGTTCAGCTTCCTTTCAAAGCGACGTGGGGCTGATAAACAACAGCAACAATAGTGCTATTGCTCTTCACACCTTGTTTTTCAAGGCATCGCTTTGGACATGGGGCTCGTTTCTTACAAATATTGAGCTTCAGTTTCAAGGTGAGTCAGCATCTAGTGTTGTACCCTATATTGATGATGATATATTTCAGTGCCGTAGCAGGATGCTAACAGGGTTGTTGAGGCCTGCGTGAGGGGTGCAGAATCTGAGGCTCGATAGCTTAGAAGGGCCCAAAGCTCATAGGACGTGGGCCAATATTCATGTAATCATTTTTTTGAACCGCTTATCCTCATAAGAGTCATGGGGGGGGGGGGGGGGTGCTGAAGCCTATCCCAGCTTACTACGGCTACCAGGCGGGGGATACTCTAAATCATGGCCGACCAATCGCAGGGCACAAGAAGACTGACAACCAATCACACTCACACTCATAGCTAGGTGATTTAGAGTTTTTCAACCAGGCTTCCCTGAATGTTTGCATGGGGTGTGGGAAGAAAGCTCGCATTCAAACGTCTCACAGGTGGACCGACCTGGAATCAAACCCACGACCGCAGAACTGCGAGGCTGACGTGCTAACCACTCGTTCCCCGGGAAATTGGACCAAAGTAAAAACATTCAAATTGAACTCACGCTGGGTTGAACTTGAAAAGTTTCATTTCTTTTCATTTTCATGTTCTGAACCGCTTTATACTCATTAGGGTGGTTGGGGGTGCTGAAGCCTATGCCAGCTGGCTTTGGGTCACCCTGTATTAGTGGCCAGCCGATCACAGAGCATAAGTAGATGGACAACCATTCAGACTCACAAGCAAAACTAAGGGCAATTTAGAGTGTCCAATCCGCATACCATGGGTGTCTTTGAAATGTGGGAGGAAACCAGAGTTCCTGGAGAAAAGCCACACAGGCCCAGGGAGAACATGCAAACTCCACACAGGTGGACCGACCTGGATTTGAACCCAGGATTCCCACTGTGAGGCCTACGTGCTAACTACTCATCCGCCTAACTTGAAGAATATTGGTTAAAAAAAAGTATGTTATTCCAAATCATTCATTATAATATAAAGAGTAAATCCCTGTGATGTTTCAGTTACAATATTTCATTTAGAATTAAATATTTTTACAAACAAAATTCCATAGTATTTACCATGGGTACATCATTTAATATACACTATACTTGTTTCACCTTAGTAGTTAATGATATATAACAAAATAGTAGCTTAATAAATGAGAATAACCAGGTAAATAACGAATAATGTCTCCTGCAGACCTGACATGGACACAATCTGGCTGTACCAATTTCGTCTGATAGTGATTGGCGACTCAACGGTGGGCAAGTCGTGTTTGATCCGCAGGTTCACTGAGGGCCACTTCGCCCACGTATCGGACCCCACCGTGGGTGTGGACTTCTTCTCGCGCCTGTTGGAGATTGAACCGGGCAAGAGGATCAAGCTTCAAATTTGGGACACTGCGGGCCAGGAGAGGTTTAGGTGACGTTAATTACTGGAATATTTTTAATTCTTGTACCAATTTTACAAAATTAAATCATTTTTTGTTTGCTTTGTTGTGTCTATGAATTAATGGGAGTCCCACAAGGCTCAGTTATAAGTCCCTTTGTGCTCACTTTTAGACAATTTGACATTTGTGTTTGTTAATACAGTAATTGTATTGACAATTAATGCTATTTTGCCCAAAAATATACAGGGAGTCCTCCAGTTACGATTGAGTTTTGCCCCTCCACTAGTGACCTAACCCAAATTTACGCATACGTTGGCTTAAAGTTGGCATTGAAAATAAGATAATTTGCTTATTGCTGAGATGCTCAGGGTTTAAAAGGGATTATTTGCAATTTAAAGCATGGAAATGACTGCTGTAGTCCAACCGAAGCTTTAGAGGACGTGAACCAGAAGTTGATTGACTTTGACGGTTGCCGACATAAAGTCTGTGTGACCACAAAACGGCATTAGGCGACACGCGACATGTTTTTGTGGGACGATTAAATTCTGGACTCCTTTTCTCCAACGTTTTTATGACGTTAAACTTTCTTTCCAATCGTAATTGATATTCTTTTCTTAACTTTGAACACCCACATTTTGGGTTATAACATGGCAAACGGAGGGCGTAAAAGGTAAACATTCTCCTGCCTGATGCACAACATAAACACAAACATAAACTACTATGCAGTAGCTAAGCGTCAATCGAGGACATCGTAACCCAGGACTCCCTATAGATTATATTGGATTGGATTGGATAAATATTCATCCCGAATTCGGGAAATATCATTGTGACAGTAGCATGTGGGTGAGAATGCAGATACAGGAAAGGCATAGCTACACATAGTTACAAGTTGGACAATACAGTCGCAAAGGCCACAGAACAACAAAGCAAAAGCATATGGAATCTAATTTCTGTGAATGAGGCCCTAGAACCCAAATATTTATGAGACCCCTGCATTAAACTATTTCCATCTATTACATTGATTTTGATATGTCGTCTTAATTATTTCCAATCTCCACAGGTCCATTACTAGAGCTTACTACCGCAACTCAGTGGGCGGACTCTTGCTCTTCGACATCACCAACCGTCGCTCGTTCCAGAACTTGCACAGCTGGCTGGAGGAAGCGCAGAGTCATGTCCAGCCGCACAGCATCGTTTTCCTGTTGGTGGGCCACAAGTGTGACCTGGAGGCCCAACGGCAGGTGAGCCGCCAGGAAGCCGAGAAGCTGGCGGTGGCCTTCGGGATGAACTACGTGGAGACGTCGGCGCGAGACGCCATCAATGTGGAAACGGTTTGTTCGGCTTTCTTTCTTTAGTAGAAGAGAAGGTATTAAAAATTAGAGTTTGCACATTATTACTTCATACTTCAATGTGTATTTTGATGTGAGCATTGACCCCAACAAGTAGTATTTTCAAGCATTCTCCTAGCTCAGTAAGTTCTCCCAATAATAGTTTCCATAATGTATATCAAATCAAGCCACATTTCATTAAAAAAATCAATTACAGTCCTACCTTGAGATATGAGCTTAATGCCTTCAAGGAACGAGCTTGTATGTCGATTTACTCGTATCTCAAATCAACATTTCCCATAGAAATGAACTAAATACAAATTAATTAGTTCCCAGCCTCTGAAAAACACCCAAAAACAGGCTATTAGAATGGACAAACATTTTTATTGGTTGTAATTCACCATCTACTAACGGTAACAAATAACTAGTGTTTATGATGTTTAATTGAGATAATGAGACACTATTCAGTACAACGTGAAGTTCGCGGATGGGAGAGAGAGAGAGAAAGAGTGAGCGAGAGAAAGACTTGACTGATGAACTGAACTTGTAACATAACAAAATTTAGATTTACTGCGTATACTGCTCATGTTTTTCCATTATTCCATGCTTAATATCAATTGTCATCATACGCCTTTTCTTCGCACTACCCGTCATTGCACCGGCTTGCTTTGGACCCATTGTGTTTCCCTTAATTCTGCACGCTCCGCCTAGTGCTCGTAGATATCTTTACACAAGGAAGATGCGGCGAAAAAGGGAGTGCGCTGAAATCCTAAGCATTCTCTTGCGTCTCGGCCACCTGGCTGTCTTGTACGCTCGTATCTCAAAATTTGTCTTCCATCTCAAGGTAAACATGTGCTCAGATTTTTACCCGTATCTCAAATTCCTCGTATGTTGGGGTACTCGTATGTCAAGGAATTACTGTACTTCATAGGATGTTTATCCAGAAAGTGAAGACTGGTTTCCAGGAATGAACTGGAATTGGCCCGTTGTTGCACTAACAAATGGGGAAAAGGCTTGAGTGCAATAATGGACTGCAAATGTAAAAGCAGAACCATATCTGTACTTTAAAAAAAAAATGATTTGGCTTGATTTAGTCTTCAGAGATTCAATTTCACGTATGTTGTTGTCCGGAAGGCGTTCATGGACCTGACGAGGCAAATCTTCGAGCTGGTGCGTGGCGGTGACATCAAGATCCAAGATGGCTGGGAGGGCGTCAAGAGCGGACTGGTCCCCAACACGGTGCACTCGTCGGAGGAGGTGACCAAAGCGGGACGCCAGTGCCTCTGCTGAGCTCCTTTCATTCGGACTCCGTCTTTGGAAGAAGAGCTCTCTGCTCTTCTTCTCCAACTACACCCACCTTCAACCCTTTCCATGTTTGCGTTATACGCTTTACTCGTCACGCCTTGACTATATCGGTGAAAAATACACTTTTTGGTCTTTCAATTAAAAGCACAAGAAGCTCTTGGTGTCGTTTCAACATGTTAGCTTTGCTGCTTCTTTGACATTACACTAACACCCGTACACACACAGTTTGTGATGACTATTGACACTTGTGGTTACACATTAAAAAAGAAAAAATAAACCGAACAGTCTCTCCTTACTTCTGCTGATATTTGAACACACATAAATACGTGTAGAATGCATATATACCGTATTTTTCGCATATAAGCCATATTTGTAACAAAAAAATGATGACTGAATCAAAGGTATGGCTTATTTGCGCACATACTTTAAAATGTTGCTTTACTCTTTTTCACTAGTAGATGTGGGCAAATTAACATTTACTATTTGTTGGTTATTTTCAGTTTTGCTGTAGAAAAAAAAACCATTACTGGATGAATTAGTATAAATCTGTTTTTCTGTATGTAACCATATTTGTTTTTTGTGCCTATATAATTTTTCTGAAAATCCATGTGAATGAATACATTGCTTTTCCATGTCCCTCCTCTGATAATGACTTGCTTTTTGAATTTGTCCACATACAGACAACAGCATTTCGGAATGTGCAATCCAACAGACGATCCTTTTGATTTATACTGTAATTCAAAACTACCATGTGCGATAATTTTTCTTAAGATTTTCCCTTCAAAGTCTCACATTTGTACTCCGTATTAAAACCATAAATATGGAGGTGAAAATTATGAATTAGGGGGCGTCTTATATGCAAGAAGTTGTAAAATTCAATGATTTTAAGGCAGTTTTAAGAGGACGACTTATATGTGGGAGGTCTTATATGTGAGAAAATACGATAATAGACCGCAATATCAGTCTATGCAGAAGCCAACAACAGTAAATAGGACCAAGGAGTATTGGGGCCACACATCACTCATTGGCTTATGCAATCTTTTATATGAATAAAATAAAAATTATTAGAAAAACATTGGCGTCATAAAACAATTATGGAAAAAAAACATGTTTAACAAAATTGCGATGTCACTACAAAAATATGATACGAGAAGAAAAAAAACGTTTTTAGAAGAATATTTCTTTTAACAGAATAATGTTAATGACATGAAAAGCTGTTATATTACTAGGAAACGGATACACATTTGAAAAGTAATTTATCTTTTCTGTTGGATTAAATAAAAACATTGTCAGAAAAACGTTAAAACTATTAATAAAGTACTAGTGATATCAAAAGTTGTAATCTTACTAGACAATAAACAGTCTTAAGAAATTATTTCAGAAATAAATCTGAATTATGGAAGCTGTATATGAACAAAAACCCACCATCTTGTTACAATAAGAGTGTTTAATTCATAACAATAAATATATCTTTGAAGAGGTGATATAATTAACATAATCTCTTCGGAAAAAAGGTAGGTAATCATTTTAGTTGTGAAATTACCATGGGAAAAAATACATTTCAGAGGGGGCAAAAATGACAATAATTCAAATAATAATATATATAAGTAAAATATAATATAAAATACAAATTTGCCTATTTTTCATGTGGCCCAAATACTCCTTGATTGATAAAGACAATCATACATAATTCACTAAAATCAATTTACCGACATGATTCTCTTTTGTGTACCTTTTTGAGGTTAGAAGCTTGCGACCCCCCCCCCCCACACACACACACACACACACACATGCACATGTATATGCAAAGTGTACACACCCTTGAGAAACCTATTCCAACTATACTGAACTTTATTGACGGTCAATTAGAATAGTGGCGCATGTTGACTTGACACCCATTTAACCCCCCCCCCCCCCTTCTTAAAAATGGATTCAACAATAAAAATTACATAAAAAAAGGTGTGTAGACCTTTTATATGAAAACTTGATAACAAAAATGTAACCTGATTCATATCAATGCTGACTTTGTGTTGTGAGGATTCTTTGATTAATAAGCAGTCATCAATACTAAATAAACAAGTGGAAATATCTAAATGCCTTAGAAGTAATTATTGCTGAGCAGCTCCAATAATGTTTTAGTCCAGGAATGCGTAATTACACGTTTGGAGTAAATACTAGATTAGATTAGAACTTTATTTCATCCCGTATTTGGGAAATTTCTTGGTTGTAGTAGCAAGACAAGACACAAGACATTGTAGACCTAGTTAAAAAAAACTGGAGCCACACAGAGAATTGTGTCCAGAGATTTCTTCAAAAAACAAGTTTTCTAAATCTTTACACAGTAATACAGTGGGAACAATGTACACAAAGTGCAAATCTTACCTCGTTTTTGCACAGAAAATTGATTTCAGTTACTGGTTTGGCGCAAATGTCAATCTCTAGCACTTTTGTTCATAATAAACTGTTAATAGACATTTTAAAAGGTTTATATTTTGATTTTATTTTTAAAAAACATACAGCCCAGTTTATACATAACAGCTATATGTACAGTTTATGAAACAAACAAGGAAAAAATAGACCAACTGTATTGATATCAAAGCAATAAAGAGATGTTTGTAATATAAAGGCACAAGGGCTGGATGTAGAAACATGATAAGTGGACTCATTTGCCTTATTCACAATTTTGATATTTTTCCTCTCGCCCCAAAATTTTGGATCAGCCTTAGACCTTTTCCATAAGGAATCTTTTGAGGTACTGCTGCCAAGATTCATTGGAGAGAAAAAGAATCCCTCAACCTCAATTCCAGCGGCATTGAGTATACTAACAGATTTCGGGGTGGTCTAATTTACAACATTTTACAAATACACTTGTACACAGGTACTGTACAATATACAGTATAGCACATAAGTTATACGCAGAGGGACATTTTTGTTTTCAAATGATACGATAGACCAACTCGTAGAGGTCGTGCTTACTTTAAGGTGAGAAGTAGTTCATTTTGGTCAGAAAGGACGATTTACCTCGATTCCATAAAACAACAAAAAACTTTGTAAAATATATACATACTAAACACATGACTGAATCAGCAAAGAGGATGTGTTTTAATGTCAGGGCACAATTCAATTAAATTGAATTTTGAAAGCCTATAAAAACAAGACATGTTGTGACAATCATATTAAAAGCTTCAATTACAAAAAAAAAAACATTTGCCAAAAGTAGTGTTATAGCAACTGAAGTTTACTAGAAGAGCTGAAAATATCACCAGAAACATTTGATTCTGAAATTTGGCCAGAATACAGTAATTATCAGAAAAATAATGCGTGAGAAAAATGTCAAGTTTTAAAAGAATAAGTTAGGTTGTAAAACTAGCGCACTCGAGAATACAAATAGTAATGTTACAAGAAACATTTCAATGTGATAAAAGCAAAAAGCTGCAATTTTAGTATATAACAGGATTTTGAGATGAACCTTGTAAAATCAATTGCCGTGAATTCAAGTACAAGGTTTTTTTTCCAAGATGTTTTCACGTTACACCCAAAAAAAACACCTTTATATATAAATTTTCCCTTTATGCCGAATGATCATAATTTCATCGTTCACATTATCTGCTTTTGTCACTTTGTCATGTTTCTCTGGTAGCAATCCTAAATGCCCTGCAAAATTACCTTTTAATAATCAAATTTCCTGGATTTTCATCTACACATCCGGTGATATATTGCGGGCATCCCTACAGGACAAAAAAACTCACCCCTTCCAACTAGCTACATTTCCAAACAAGTTGATTAATGCACACAATCAAATGAAGAAAAAAAACAGCTCTACTGCAGAGAACAAAGTCTACATCTTGACAAAGCTGCCAAGTTTCAAACGAAACCAAACGTGGAAGACGCGGGATAATCTCCCGCCACGTTTTGATGCGCTAACTTTACAACTGGCATTCTCACATCTGCACCGACTTCATTTCGTCAGGACGAAATCTGCGTTTTATTGATAAGAATCTAACAGCAGCGGAATCTCCCGAGTCTATTGACTGAACTTCGGCTTTTCAAGTACGGTTTTGCTCGCAGTGAGCTCTGCTTTATCATTCGAAACCCTGTTGTTGTTGCAACAATGTGACATTGGGGCAGGCAAAAGTATGTCCGTTTAAGAGGTTCAAACACAGACGAGTAGCATTTGACATGACTTGAAATGTTTTTAAAATGAGACTGGCGTGAGGAGGCTCGAGGAGAATTCAACCAACTGTAGAATACGGATGTCCAAACCAATCCCAACAGGCCACAGTAGGTGCAGGTTTTCATTCCAACAGAAGAAAAATATATAATTTCTGTTGTCTTAAAGGTGTCATTAGTTTATTGCCAGCAGGTGCTGCTGGATTCTGAAGAAACCTCATTGGTTCACAGGTTTGTGCTGGATCAGTTGTAACAAAAACCTGCACCAAATGTGCCCCATTGTGGAATAGTTTGCACACCCCCTACCCTAGAACTACAAATTTAGATGTAAAGTAATCCCTCGATTATCGCGGTTAATGTAGACCTAAACGAAAAACGGCAAAGTAGGATTACCCCTATTTGAAAGAAGAAAAAAAAGATATATTTTTTACTTTAGTGCTGAGTCCTATGGATTTAATTTTTATGACATTTAAAAAAAAATCCAAGAAAAAAAATCTGTGATGTAGTGAAGCCATTCTTTTTGAGGGATTACTGTACACTGACTATCAATGAGTAGTTTGTTTAATTTGTGGGTGAGAACCAACCAGCTGATGTGACAGCAAAATTTAAAGTTTGACTGTAACAATCTCATTTGATGGCCCGTGACCACCATTGTCCGGGAGGGAATAGCTTTGTTAACCAAAACTCATTTGCTCAAACGCTAAGAAAAACCGTTGGATAAGTGTGCCGTTATTGACCTCACGGCATGAAACTAGTTTCTCTCCGGCATTTACCCTGTCTCCAAAACCAAAACACACGCATACACAGCAGACACAAAGCAACAGGCTGGTGCAATCAATCAAGTGAAGCGTAAGGGAAACCAAAGCTTCCCCACGCGGCGTCATGAGCTCTTGTCACTTTCTCAAGAGGGAAGAGGGGGATGTCGTGTGATGGTCAAACAAGGCTAGTTGGCTAACTACACGCACGGACTACAAAAAAAATGGAGAGATCGTTTGTGTTAAGAGGTAAAATGGCCTCTCCTCCCTTGCTAGTGAATGTCCAAAGTCGGCGACCCCATCCTCCCTCCAGGAGCAAGTCAACAGCTATCAGGGGTTGCCGGCGCCCTCCACATCGCTGTCGTCGGGAGCACCTTTGTAAATGGGCCTCTTGGACTGCAGAGCCGGCTCATATTTACGTGGGGAAGAGCGGTTGGCGCTGCTGTTCCTCAGGCCGTAGAAGAAGTAGATGGCAAAACCTAAAGGCAGAGAATGGAAGCATACGCAAGGTGAAGAAAAAACTGACTTTCACACAAATGCATTTGTACTTCCTACACATCTAAATACTTTTCTTGAAACTTTCAACTGACAATGTCACAACTAAAAAGAAAAGAAAATATGAAAAGGGTATTCTCTGAGAGTGGCAATAACTTTTTATGAGAAAAATGTTCCATGTGTAAATTAGTCTAAACAATCAAATAAATTAAAAAAATGTATAAATTTTTTATAAATAATAATAATATAATAAGAAAAAATAATATTTTTTGCCGCATTACCCACCCTGACTTTAATGTTTGTTGTTGATGTGCGGTATATTAAATAAAATGCCCACCAAAATAAAACTTCATTATTTTTCCTCTTCATTGTGCATTCTTTGCTTATACTCAGGTGGGACTTAAGGTCCGACAATTACGGTAGATTTCAAGTCAACTGCTGTTAAGTTTTGAGAAGCCTAAAAAAAACCCCAATATTTCTCCATTCCCTATCTAAAAAGCATACCTATGACCATCCAGACAGTGAAGCGATACCACGTGCCCTGATCCAGCTGCATCATGAGGTAGATGTTGACAAAGACACTAAACAGCGGCAACCAAGGAAGAAGAGGAACCTAAAAAAAAAAGAAATGGTAGCACTTTTACCATTATTATTCAATTATTCTGAGGCCCAATGTCATGTCCACATTGAGCATTCTTTGCCTGGTGCGATTTATAAACAAAAACAAAATACGGTAAATTTTTTGTTGTTTGGAGAAAGGTTTCCCGGTGTAGAAAAAAAATAAGTGTTTTGGAAAAAGACCCGCATACACAATGTCAGCCCGGACACGAGTTATGTCCCTTTTTTTGTTGCGGTGACAGAATGTCGCTGTTGCTTAATGAAGTGGAATACAAAATAAAAGGGGGGAGCAGTGTTTTGAGAGGAGAGCAGCAGTGATTAGGATAGACATTAGATTTCATCTTTACCTTGAAGGTCAGAGCTTCTCTGCTCTCAGGCTGCCTCCAGATGACGATAAGGCAGGCGGTGCACAGAAGAGCCAAAATAACACAAGACGCGACCGTGGGTGCGTGGCCGGCCAGCAGCTCCGGCAGTAAGTTAGCCAGGATGATACACAGAATGGTGATGAGGACAGCTGCACGCAAACAGGAAAGCATGGTCAAGCTTATAAATGGTGATTCCCGTGTACAGTGGTACATCGACATCCAAGCATCCCGACATACGAGCATTTCATGATACGAGTATAAAATTTCGAGCAAACATTTATCTCTAGATACCAGAACAATTTCGAGATACAAGAAAGCTAGGTGGACAAGACATGGGAGGATGTTTATGATTTTAGCGCACTGTCTTTTTTTGCAGCATCTCTTTCATGTATAACATATCTATCTACGAGCACTGGGCGGAGCGCTGCATTTTTTTCAGTGTTTTTTTTCAGTGACTCAGCACGAATGGCGGAGCGATTGCTAATACGAGTAGTACATATTACTTCTCGTTGGCTGCTTTTAAGAACATCAGGGGCACTGGCTCTCCCCTCGCAACTTCCTCAAAATAATGTCTCTGCAAGCACTGGGCGGAGTGTTGCATTTTTTCAGGGTTTTTTTCCCCTTTGGCCTATTAAGCTCCCGTTGGGGGAGCGATCGCTAATACAAGACTACTTCTCGTTGGCAAGTGGTCGTGCATTATCCTATTGTGAGGACATTTGTGTGCATAATTTTGGAATATTTTGAAGGGAATACAAAAGCAAACAGCCCATGGAGGGTGAAAGTGAGGGTGGATTAAACTTATTTTTGAGTGTGTCTGCATCATAATCCAAATTCATTTAAACTGGTTCATGTTGTATTACGATTCACCAGTGCAAAAAAAATTCACGGACCGCCGCTGCATTTTAGTAATATCAAACCACTAGTTGTGTTACTTTGTTAATAGATGGCGAACAAAATAATTTGTTTTTAGTTTTCAATGGGAAACGTTCGTTCCAGTTACAAAAATATCGACATACGAGCTCAGTCCCGGAACTAATCAAGCTCGTATCTTGAAGTACCACTGTACTGCGTTGTAATGTACTTACAGATGACGGCGGTGGTCACGTAAACAATCGTTCCTGAGGTATCGGTTGGTGTTTTTGAGCTGGGGCACAAAAGCAGCTTGAAGGTGAACGCCTCCTTGAGGGGCCTCTCCTCGCTCTCGGCGTACTCGTCGCCGCTGTCCCCGCAGTTCACGGCCACCTTCTCGCCTTCCACCAGTTCCACCAGCTTCTCCGTCTGGCTGGACGAGGGCAGCGTACTGGGCTGGTACCTTCATATGAAGAAAGAATTTATATATAGTAGGGGTACTGAGAAGAATTTTCATAGTTTTTGCATTTTTATTTACCTGAGAATGAGGACACAGATGGCTACCAGCGAATATGCCAAGAGGGTTCCGATGGACATGAGGTCGACCAGGGCTCCGAGGTCAAACAGGAAAGCCATCAGAGCTGAGGAGTGAGGTAGTTTTTTTTTAAATGACAGCTCTGCCATATCGTATTCTTTCCCGTTTGATTAGTTAAGTGTAAGCCTGTAAATCACACATTTCTATATACTTCATGATACAATATAGATATGGTGATACAACAATTATCAACAAATTAGTTAGGAAATGAATCTATTATATAACTTAACAGAAAAACTACCGTATTTATTTGCATATAAGCCGCTTTTGACGGACAAAGAAATTATGACTGAATCGAGGGTACGGCTAAAATGTGGATAAAAACAGAGATGCACAAACCTGTAACGTGCCGCCGCCATTAGTATGTTACGGCATGATGCATGGCACCATGACAAAGACGCAAGACAATGCGGGCGATACGGTAATTGATGTCAAAATAGAGAAAAGAAGAAACGCTAGAAATTGTAAAATTCAACAATTTTAAGGGTGCGGTTTATTCGCGCGGGCGGCTTATATGCGAGTAAATATGGTATCTATTTCCAAACTTCGGTGAATCGGATTAGCTTTAATCGCAAGACGACGCCCAATTCTTTTGAACTAAGAAGATGGGAGTGAATGAACAATTTTGTTTGTTCGATGCAAACCCACCCAGCAACTTCAAATAGATTGGATGTATTGTGCAGTCAATGGCAGCCAATGAGTTAGTTATCATGCATATTTGTTGTGGAAAATTGAAACTTTTAAAAAAGATTCTTGGCGGGAGGATATCAATAAGCTATTTGGATACAAGTATTAGGTCATCATATGAATATATTGTCCCAAAGCTATTAGATATGATGATATGATATTTTGGGCATGTGCAATATAGAAAGCCTGTGATCTAATCTAATACGATATTATGGTCACACTTAACATTGTATACGTTCTATTTTGCATACAGTTATAATACAAGGAAATTTTGCTGTGTTGATCATTTTGTCACGGAGAAATGTTAGAGGTGGGACAAAACTTATCTTTTTCATAGAAGGTCATATCTAATTGATGACAATATTAATGTTTTGCATTGTGTTCAATTTTAGTTCAAATGTGCTTAATCTATCGCTGTAACGATCCACAACAATTCATTTTTACCACCCTGTAGTCGTTCTATCTTTTACTGTCTCGGTTAAATAATTTTGTGGCTATACTTTGTAACTCGACTGATAGTTCAGGAGCATATATATATTTAATCATGTCAATGTATCCTATTCCTCATACTCACCCCATTACTTGAGTAAAATCCAAAATATAAACAATTACAAAAGGACTAATATTTAAAAAGGATTGTGATTCACCATTTTATAAGTTACTAACCCTAACCATCAAACAAGCTAAAAAAGGAAAAAAAGATTCATGTTTAATGAGGTGGTTTACCTGCAACAATGCCAGAAACAATGGTGGCCAGGAGAGGCGTCTTGGTGCGAGGATTCATCTTGGACAACGAACGGAACAATAGCCCATCCTCGGCCATGGCGAAGATGACCCGGGGCATAGGAAACATGGACCCTAGCAGGCTGAGAGAAGGCCAAACACAAACAGGTTGGCACCATTCGCATTTTATGCCAACTGAGCTTAAGCAATCACCTTCCTCACCTTGTGGACAGAGCACAAAGCGAGCCCACAGCCACAATGTAACGGGCCGGCGCCCAGCCCACGTGTGTGAAGGCTTCGGGCAGAGGGCTTTGTGTGTTCAGCTGGTAGTAGGGCATCATCAGGGTTAGTGCAGCGGATACGCCAAAGTAGGCAAAGAAGCAGATGAGCAGCGAGGCTACAATGCCGATGGGGATGGAACGCATTGGATTCTTTGCCTCCTCGCCTGCGAGAGACAAAAGGTTAAAACTGAGAAGAACTCAACATCACAAACCACAATGTGACGTTACAGAGATTTACAGTTAACTCAAATACACACCTACATACACAGAATTTTTAATGACATTTTTATCATTTTATGAAAATGTTCGTATTTTAAGTATATAACAAATATTGTCATATACTAACAATGCTTGGGTCGGCTCAGTGGAACGAGTGGTTAGCGCATTGGCCTCACAGCTTTGGTGTGCTGGGTTTTAAATCCAGGTCACATCCACAAGTGTCGAGTTTGCAGGTTCTCCCCGGACCTGCGTGGGTTTCCCCCTGGTACTCCGGTTTCCTCCCACATTCCAAAAACATGCATGGTAGGCTAGTCGGTTACTCTAAATTGCCCTTAGGTATGGATGTGTGTGTGCATGGTGGTCTTTCTCCTTGAGCCCTGCGATCGGCTGGACAACCCATTCAGGGTGTCCCCCGCCTCTGACCCACAGTGAGCTGGAATAGGCTCTAGCAACCCCCGCATTCAGAAAATGCTCGTTTGCGTTTCACACTCTGGTCGATGGTAACCATTTTGGTCTAGAAACAGACTGCGCATGCGGAAAGGTATGTTTCAGCACCACCCTCTGGCAGTCAGCAGCAAAACAGAAAATACGACACCAGTGGTACTCTTTTGTCAAAATATATGCCTGCTAAATGTTCCAAGCAATATAAAAACTCGCCTTTGGTCCATATTATGAGTGCATTATGAACAGCCAGATACAAAGTTGCCACAATAAACAGCAGTGGCGTTCATTAGACACTGCCTGCCACAGTTTGAGGATATCAAGACGTACTTGTAGTGGCGATGCAATCGAAACCCACAAAAGCGTAGAAGCAGGTGGCAGCACCAGAGAGGACGCCGGTGATGCCGAATGGGGCGAAACCACCAGTGCCAAATTCTTCCTCAACACTGTATGACAAAAAAAAGCAAAGTTAGTTTTGCTCTTCCAACACGACACGCAACCAAAAAGCTCCAACTACTGACTTGCTACTGTTGCTGTGGTTCAGGTAACTGGTGTAGTTGTCCAGAGTGAGATTCCAGTTGGCCGTGTCTCCCTTCACAAATCCAGAGATGACGACAAAGCCCAAGACCACCAGGTTGATTCCGGTGAAGATCTTGTTGACCAGTGCTGACTCGCTGACGCCGAACGCCAGCAATCCTGAGGAAAAGAAGGCAGGAGGGATCGTTCATACGTTGCTTAAACACCATTAATTCATTTGATTTTAATACAAATGTAGCTAATAACTTCAAAAGCCTTCTGAGAGTGCAGTTTGATTCATGTCGTTTTTGTTTAAAAATGTTAGAAGTGCCTGGATTTTGCGTCTATCAAAGGTTATGTAATATGTTTATTTAAGGGGGCTTTTGCTAGTGCCATGGGTGATAAATTAATCTGTGCAAAGAAAATCAACAGATAATGCAGCCTGTTAAAACAAGATATGGCCTCTATAAGTTTGAGGTAATGGTGCGGGGGGGTCGAGGTAATGCTGCAGGGGTGTTGAACACGTGGCTCTCGAGCTCCATGTGGCTCCCGGACAAAATAAATTCAGCTCTTGGCCACATCAACCTTCAGGGTTGATACCTCTGGCTAAATTGCATTTGATGTGCGTGTTAAGAGTGGACAATTTCCTTGAAATGAACACAGTGTTGTTTTGTAAGGGGAAAAAATGTTATGGTGAATAATATGGTTTTGTGTGTGTGTGTGTGTGGTCAGGGTCTGTGTATGTTTTGGAAGGTCACTGTGTGGTGTGGCTTTTTGACTGTTTTTTCATTTTTGCTCTTTGGTGTCTAACTTGTTTGTCACCCCAAGATAGTCACACATTTTATTTGTAATTACATTGTCAGTCCAACACTAAATTGACCCTGAACAACTAATGTTCATCAAAACAACTACAATTGGAAAGTGCAACCTAGTAAGGGCTGTCAAACTCATTTTGGGCTACAATGTGGCAATTAAATCTCACGTGGGCCGGACCAGTTTATATTTCGCCAGATACGTTACTGGTTATTTTCATAACTATAGGATGCACTTAAAAAGATAATGCTTTCTCTAAAATGACCAGTGGCGAGTCAGTTGACTTCCATATGGTCGAATCGCTTTTAGCCGTCAAAAACACACGTACTTACTTATTTACTCGCATATAAGCCACATTTGTCCGACAAAAAAGTATGACTAAATCATGGGTATGGCTTATATGCACAAAACAACATGCACAAAACTGCAAGGTGACAATGCATTGCATTGCAGGGAGTACGTTTGACACCACTGGCATAGATACTAATTTACTGTCTTTAGACAAAGAAGACTCACCGGTGAGCAGGAGCACCAGGATGAGGGCAAATAGGTCAGGATACTCGGCCAACACTTTTCCGGGCACCTTCATTGTCATGGAGGCTTTGAAGAAGACTGAAATCTTCTGCTCCACGAGGTTGTCAAAATTTGAACTCCATGCACGTGCAACACTAGCAGTACCTGCAACAAAGAAATCAATTACCACCGGGGGTACTTTTACAAACTAGTCACTATTAGTGAAAATCTTCCATGCAAATTAAAATTTCAACACCCTGGAAATGAGTGCTGGGCAATCTGTCCCAAAAAGGATCTCAATTTTATTTTCTTATCATGCGATTCTTCTCATGATGACTTTTAAACTTGTTTTTTAAACTTTTGGTTATGTTAATTTAGTGATGATTTACCCCAAATAGATTAAATACGTTTAACTGTCGACTTATCTGTCGATCTACATAGGTTACAGCTGATCACAAAGATCAACCAACAATTTCTCTATCGCTGACCTTAAAAATGCCTTTTCCGATATAATAAAAAAATGGCACAAAAATTCAATTATCTTATCATATACACATCGTCTTGCATACTTTATCATTTCATATTCGTGTTGTTGCAAGTCTGTGTCTCTCTTATCCCATATATTGTATAAACCATACCTTTTACTTCCCCTAAGCATTAGCATGTCTCGTCACTCACATTTTGGCTCGCAAAACAGACCGACAAAATCGGCCAAGCTTTTGCTCTTAACTCAGACAATGAGGGCATCTCTCTAAATCAATATGCATTCACAATGGATAGGGCTAAAAGACTTACCTATCACATATGAGAGGATGAGATTCCACCCCGTGATGAAGGCCCAGATCTCCCCCACCGTCACGTAGCTGTAGAGATACGCAGAGCCCGTTTTGGGAACACGGGCTCCGAACTCGGCGTAGCACAGGCCGGCCAACATAGAGGACAGCGCGGCTATGAGGAAGCAGAGGACAATGGCGGGCCCGGCCTTCTCCCGGGCTACCTCGCCGGCCAGCACATAGACGCCGGCACCCAGCGTGGATCCCACTCCCAAGGCGATGAGATCCAAGGTGGACAGGCAGCGGGCGAAGCGCGTCTCCTCGCTGGAGAAGTCCAGGATGCGGCGACGCAGAAGTTTCTGGCCGAACTGGGACAGCTTGTTGGCCATGTTTGTTGAGAACACGCGTGGGCGCTATGTGTTTTGATCTTTCAAGTGCAGCGGGTGGGTGTGATTGACACACGGCGTAGAAGCGGAGAAACTAGGCGCAGATGGCGAAGGTGAGGCCGTCGGTGATTGGTCCGTCAGCGTAGGTGGACGCGATAAGGCAGGTCGCAGAATTTTGCAGCCTGGGAGGAGGCAAGAAGAAAACAAAAAGTTCACTATTCAGGAAATGCCAAAGTTTCTCTGTGCTTGGCAGTGGGCAGCACAGATTATTGCATCCTTTCCATTCCAGCTGAAAGCCGTTCCCGTGGCAACTTCAACTCGGCTTCGTCTGTCCCAAAAATGCTCTTAAGACTCACTAGCTTCGCACAGATTACCTTGGTCACTTCTTCGGAGAGGAAAACAAATATATATATATATATATTTTAATTTAAGAGAAAGGACACGTGTGTAATACCAAAGTTACTTATATAGAGCTGTGATTAGCAATCCCCAGGTTATTGATCTAAAAAGAGTAGAAGGCAATGTTATTAATCTGGTAATTATTTTCAGCGTTTTTACAGCGTTTTTTATGGTGCACAAACATTGGTTAGGTTTAAGTTGTTGGTTTTAACAGTAACTTTTCAGAAGTAATCAAAAGTCAGATAAGTAGTTTTATTGGTAGGAAAATTAGTTGTTGAGATGCTGAAATTCCGATTACTAATTGGTATAATTGATGAATTTCCCTCGTCCTCCTTTACAGCAAAGCAATAAGGCTTTGCTTAATCAAGATAGATTTGAAAACATTTATTTTCACTCAGGAAAAAAATTACCTATTTATTTGCATTTTTTTGACATGTTAAGGACCAAAGCAGTAATTCAAACTGAATTTGCTACAATGTAAAGTCCAAATTGAGGATGAATTTTTCCCAACCTAATTCATCGATAAATACAAAAATTAGTTCAAGATTTATACATAATTGTTAGTTGCAGCCTTAATGAACTTCTAAAAGAACATCACAAAGCTATCCTTGCAGATAAAAAAAAAAATGGGAATACATTTTTGGGTATGATGATTGTATTTCAATGGGTATTTCTCAAATAAAGCGCAGGTTTATTGAAAGTTAGAGCTCTCCTTGCCCGGCTTTTGAGAGAAACCTTCTCACCAGCAACTAATTGGAACTTGGAAAGGATCCAGATTTGATTCTCACCACATGACAAAGCCGAGTACGGCACAGTTACGCAACTTCCCGGAATGCATACCTCCACCTTTGTCAGCACATGATACGCCGAAAGCTCTTGGCGGTATACTACAACTCAATTGAATTTTGCTCTTAAAAAAATAAAGCAAGTATAGATTGAATTTGTTAAAAGAACAAAAAACAAATCTGTAGAGGAGCTTTGTTGTTTCAGTAGTTAGAGATGTGTCGAAATATTGGACGAAAGGTCTGGGAACACCACAGGCTGTGTGGGCAACACATGGCTTGCATATCTGCGAGCTAATATCAACACAGGACAAGAAAACAGCAGCTGGATGAAGCTAAGTAACAGCAAGGGGAGACAGCAGATAAATACATAAATAAGCCTAAAGTACTAAAATATATTTGCTAGCTCCCATTACTCCTTTCAAAAGGTAAAAAGGACTACTAGGTGTGTTCCGGGTTGCAAATTTAGTGTCGAATCTGAGTCAATTGAATTTGTGGATCTGCCCAGTCCAGAGTGGAAAGCCCGGTACAGAAGTAGACTGAAAATGAACAGTGAGCTAGCTCTATTGCTGTTCCGTTTTTTTTGCAATTTTTCTGTATTATGGAGAGAAAAATAGCACATCTAAACTTTTTTGAACAAAGCTAACTAATATTTACATTTATTTACATAAGAGGATTATAATTGTGAAAACATCATTTTTGCAAATCAGTTCATTTTTTAAAAAAGTATAAATATTACTTTTCAATGTTTGTTTCTCATTAATAAACAGCATAAATCTTTTGAATGTTTTAATTTTTGTCCACTTTTTGTTCTGCAAAGTTTTTTTTTATTACTGGAAGTATAAAAATATCTATATATAGCATACTGTATATACTTGTTTTACCATCTGGAATATATGAATTTACATAAGAAATAATGCAATGTAATTGCAATGTAATGAATTGATTGAGCTCTCTTGATTGTGATTTTCATGTCGATTTCCATCGCTGTCAGCGCCCCAGTCATACTGGATTGAACGTCTTTTACCGTCAATGGCAGCCATTGAGTTTATATTCAGAATAAACAAATAGATTAAAAACAACATCTATATTACAAGATTTCGCTCCTCTGAAAACGACGAGATTGCATGATCTAGCTGGATAGTATACTGCAGGTGTGTACAGTAATCCCTCGAATATCGCAGTTAATTCAGACCAGATATGGCTGCGATAAATGAACAACCACTACGTAGTATGAACTGATAATTGACTGATACCTTTTTAAAATAATTTGCCATGTTGCACGGGGCTTGCAATTCTGATAAAAATCCACCCTCACAGGGGCCGAGAAAGCTTTATTTTCAGATATATTTTGATCCATCGGAGCTGAGTTGAGGGAAAGACCTGTCTTCCGTCTTTTATAGTGGCACACGGAAAACAGGATCTCCGAGGATATCAAACCCCCCCAAAGTATGCCGTAGACGGCGAAGAGAAAGGAGGCAGGGGAGCGGATGTCGGGCGGCCATTGCGGTTGGGCTACGACAACAACCACTCCGAGCCCCGCTTCCTAGTATCTTTTTGACAAACGCCCGATCCATTGCCTACAATTTTTGGCGTGGATCTGCCTTCTACAGGCGAACTGAGGGAGGGTAAGTAAGAAGACAGTGAGAGGTAAGTGATACATTTTATTCTTGTTAGCATCGGTGAGGCAACAAGAGGTGATGCGATGTTTCCATCGTGGCGGAGTGCTAACAAGTCTGAATATGTCAGTTAAGGGGTCTTGCCTGGGATGGCGGACCAGTGGAGAAGCACTATACAATTTCGTCATACGCAGCTGAGGGTATGATGACTACTAGGCTTTTTGTCAAGTCAATGATGACGACAATGCCTATGTCTGATTATTTTTTTTTTTTTTTTATTATAATAATCCATGTCACAATTTTCCTGTTAAAAAAAATACTTGGATTGAAATTTGTCCCAACAATTAAGTGTCCCACACCAATCTGAAGGATGACAAAGGGACGCCTGCATAAAAACAAATGAAACACGCTTGCCACACATTCATAACAACACGCGACCATGACAGATACCATGTCCGTTTGCGGAAAATAAGGGTGCTTCACTCCCCAGTGACCTGATGGGCAAACAGTGCTGACGTAGGGCACGGCCCACTGACACGTGCAATGAGACCGTGTGCTAACGACCGCGCTGGAATTTTCCGGCTGTGTAGACCAAGTGTGGAGCAGAATGTAATTCGAGACTTTAAAATCTACATTTTCAACTTCTTAATGCAATCTTTCAAGGTGTTCTTATGGAGAGTCAAACCGATATTCGTAAAATATAAATTTTCATTTACATCACAAAAAGAAAGGTGACTTAATGTTAAGCTAGTTTTCATTCAAGGACAAACCATGATGTTGGGTGACGTACATAGCCTTGTTTACAAAATGATTTTTTCATTAATTATTAATAGTTCATTTATTAACACGTATCTCGAGAGCTGGATAATCTCGCCTAAAAAAATAATCTAGATCCTTATATCTTTTTTATTTTATTTTTTAAAATATTGTTTTCATGTTTTTTTTTTTTTAAACTTTGTCATTTTTATACAATGGCTTCTACGCTTGTAAATTACTTTGTACAGTTAAACTGTCAGTCATTCAAAAAAATGTAAAGTATTTAGTTTGATTTTGTAACTGGTCGTTTGTACAAAAACTTCTATTATATAATACTTGTACTCAGAATATTTGTACATTTCTTTGTTGCCTGTGCTTAGCTTTACAGTTGACCTCATTGTGATGTAATAAATCCCCCAGAAACCACCAAAATAGGACTAATTTTGAGTGACGGTTAAAAATCGGACCAAGTAGTAGTACCTGATCAAGATTTTTTTCCACAATCTACAAATCGTAAAACCCTTCATATCAGTTTGAAATATTTTTTATGTTGCGTTTCATCAACCGCAAACACTTCTCACGTGCATTAAACTGATTCATCTTATAAGGACACTGACTCAAGAGCTACACTGACAAAAAAAGTTAATGATTATTCAAAACAGTAAAAGTTGTCGTAAACCGAGTGTAGTATTGCGCAGTCAGGAAGACACACGGACTCATTTTAGCCTAAAAGGTAACATGAAAAGCATGTAAAATTAGTCAAATTTTGGTCCCAAGCTTTGGTAGTCTGTTAGTTATTCAAATGGTTGCTTTCTGAATGTTCTGTGTTGGTGCTTATAGCTATGTACTTACAAATATGTGTTTATTCAAAAGTCCCAATGGACAAACAATATTCCAACTACAAAAAAATAAAAGGTCCACAAATTTGGGTCTCATCTTTTTCCGCAGCATACCAAAAAATTTCTGTACAAAAGACAAATTCTAAGATAAAATATTAAAGACAGTAAATGAGCATGATCAAAGGATGTCCTAGCTCTTTCTTTCAAAGACAATATCCTGCCCGCTATGGTTCGTTGCAAACAATGAAATAAAACACCAAAGAGCTTCCATGATAATAAACACGATGGTCACGCTCCCACATTCCCACACAACACGGCAAAATGGAGTATTTCCTGACTTGACAACCTAATCTTTTCTGTGTGCTTTTTTAAATAACCATTAGCCCTGTCTAAATCAGGTTGTACCGAGGTGCGGCTATAGGAATGTGCCCTTTTGCTTTACTCCGCGAACTATGACAGACGAGCCCCATTTTCTTCATACTAAAATTTAGAAGCATTCTGAAGGCCAAACTTTCTTCTGCGTAAATGTCGCCTTTCCACAAGGTAGTGACAGCTGGTATAGATTCTAAGAAGATTAGCTGCAAAAGCAAAAACAACTTAACCTAATTACAGCCAAAACACACTTCTGCCATCAACTCACATTGTAAATATTACAGATCTTGTCCTATTATTGACCACAACCAACATAGATGATTAAATTAGTAGCAAACCAGCGCTTCAACAAGCCAGATGCACAGCATTGGATTTAGGAGGGTTCCGACATACAACGGACGTGTCGTGACAGAATTTTATTTTACACAAGTTTGGTCACATATTTTTCTCGTACTTAAAAAAATTCCATTGTGCCTTGGCTCAAGAAAAGATTGGGAACGGGTCAACAGTTTTATTTACAATTGAATGATTGAGGCCTTTCTGTTTCCACAGTAATGGTTAAAAGCCAAGCACAGAAAGAACACAATGTCCAGTAGCTGCAAGACTAAACAACCAATGAAAATTGCCAATGTGACCTTGCATAAACCTGGAAGTTGGATTAGAACAAAAACATTGCCTAGATCAGGAGACCCCTAGAGTCACAGAGTATGTTTGTATATGTAGGGGAAGCTATGGCTTATCATAAAGGCTCAACTTGTTTGCCTAAGGGGGCGCTCGCCTTTGAACATTAGTACGTGCTGACCATTCGTCCAGTAAGCCCGAACTGGGCGACCCTTCATAAGTCACCTGGCTAGACACAAGTGTTGCTGCTAAAGCTCACCTGGAGATGGAATGTGACAAAAATGGGAATGTCTTTGTTGTCTCATCATCCATGTCCCAGAAAGAAAAGAGCAGGATCAAAGCAGGTTGCAAGAAATTCTCTATTAGAAAAATGTGATTACTGAGGGTCTACATTTTTTTATGTATTAACTTATTTATGTATAAAATGTCTTTTCCTGTGACTATTCACACACTCTTGTGACTGTGACAGTGAAATTTCCCAAATATGAGATGAATAAAGTTATCTAATCTAATTCACTGATTGAACACTATCCAAGACGTGAGATTTTTCCTGAAGGTCAGTCAAACAGTTCCAGATAAATACCAAAATTAGTATACTTCCATGTCAAATACAAGTGAACTGTACATCGTGTACCATACTGAATTAATCAAGTTTTTAATGGTGGTTTACACAATTTAAAGGTAGTAAATTCTACACAGATGTTGAATGATCAACAAAAGCAATTAGATTTAAAAAGATAAGTTTTGCTCCATATTGGGATTTATTAAATTTTATTGCCTTCACAATTTATTTTGACATTGTCGCATCTTTATTTATTATTTTTTAAATGACAAGTATTCAGTATTTTTCAGTATTTTTGCTTGCATTCCCTTGAAAAATAACACAGATCCTGTGTCGGTTACATTTATCTTATTGCATGCATGGCATTTAACTTGTCGCATTTTTTTACGTATTCAATGTGAAAACGTCAGTGTGACATTACATATTTTCTAAATTAAAATAGGAAAATGTAAAATTAGTTTCAGCAATGTCATATTTTCTTTATCATTCTCGTTGTTATGAAAACTAACGTAACATTCACTTATCATTTTATCTTTTGTTTGTGTACGGCCTGGGTTTTATTTCAAAACAGTAGTGCCACCATCAACTAACCTCCCCAAAAATCTATTCCTACACATTTTGTTGCTTGCTTAAAATAATTGAAGCGGGACTTTCAAAGACTCTTTTCGGTATAAATCAGTTGAAAGAGGTTCAAAGATTTTTTTGCAGCAGCGATGTCCAGATCATAACAACAAACGTGACATCATAGAAGTCCACTATTGAGCTGTAGTTTGAAAGTGAATGCGTATTTGTGACATCATGTCTGAGTGAATTTGTAAAACATTGTTCATTCTCTTCTACTACTACTTACTACTACACCTGCCTAACTGCCCGCTAACCATTAACCGTAAGGTAAAATTATCATTCATTCGTCATGTCAGTGTGAGTCATCAAAGACATTGGGGAGAGAACCAAATGTCACCCAACCCTTATTTTAACAAGTAAAATACTTGCCCTAACCCTAACCCTGATCAAAAATATATTTTCGAACACATTTAAAAATAGTGGTGCATTTTTCCTGTTGCAAAAACTGCCTACTTCCTCTTCACTTTGAACAACATTATTTACATTTGACAAGTATAAACACAAATCCTTTTAGAGGTGAGATCTTAAGTCTAAGCCTGACTCGACCCGAAATTCGGGATTCTCTCTCGATGAAAAAACAAAAGTATACTAAAACGATGAGTGGGCTCTCTCACTGGCGTTTCTTTTAAATAAATATGTTTGAAACAATGTATACTAAAACCATGTGTATATACTAAACTAAGGAATACTTGTTATTAAATAAATACTTTGGATAAAATACAGAAGTCGTCGCATGTGAATGGATGTGAATCCGCGAGTCTGCATCTATTATCCCCAATATGGAGGAGCACAAAGTTAATGTAAAGTTAAGACATGAGAACAGAAAAGACAAACACGCACCGGAGTGAGGTGCGGGAAAGCTTCAAATTGATTGTATACTATGCGACAGAAACTTGCGTTGGCTTCGCAGAATGTATATAGTCAATGTGGGTGGCGCTTTGCTTTTATACCAGAGCAAAAAGACCGGCACCTTGACGCTGAGCAGGAATTTAAACAGTTGTACAAGCAAAAGTGATGGTCAAACATCTATATTATCATATAAAAGACGTGTATACAGTATTGTTAAACGTAAATGAAATGAAATTCCGGGTTTGTGTCGGGCCTACAAATCAAGTGAATTCGTCAGGATCTGGCTTTAATACCTGAGGAATGGATATTATTTGGATCCAAATCTTACCTCTACTTCCTTGCCAAACAACAATATTCTTGTTTTTTCATAAATTCTTTCAAACATCAAACCAGTCTTGCATTTAACGGGCCAATAATTTCTGAGTTGCCTGACATATTTTTGCTGTGTGGACAAACACACCTTGTCTAAATACAATTGCAATCCGCCATAATGAATCATTCAATCACACACGACTTATTCTGCAAACATGTATAATTTTAAAAAACTTACATCATACAGGATACAAAGTAAAATAGTTAGTGAGAGAGAAAGATCGCGCTTTGTATACTTGGGTGTACTGTCTTATTGCAACTAATAACCCGTTTGCTCTATAAACAACCTGAAGTCCAACAAACTTAATATCGACATCTTTCTAAATGGGGGGCGATCGTTAATACCGATTATTAGACATCAATTCTTAGGTGTTTTAATCAAACTGTCAGATCATTTGTTCTTCATTTTGGGAACATCGTGTCTAAACATAGGCTGATGCAACACACGCGTGCAGTCTACTCTACAACAAGGCAACCCTAACCGGAAGGATGAGTCCCTATTAAAGCCGGGAAATTGTTCTTAAAAACGAGAGTAATACTAAACTACAATGTTAGGGCGTATAAGGGAAAAAAATCTACTCACCCTTTTTAACAAGCCACTATACGGTGTCTGTGACATACAGAAATAGTACCAGGCTACGTGGATTCCACCGACTCTGGTTGCTAGTGTTGCTTTCACTGTTAGAAATAGCGTCGTAATTTCCTACGGGTCTGACGTTTATGGTACAAGAAAAAAAATGCAGTTATATTTTATGATAGTTTCAAAACATTTAGTGTGACTGGTTGTAAGCGGCTACTACTGTTCCACAAAATACTACGATTTAGTTTGTAATTGCTGAAATTATAGAGGGAAAAACGATCTTGGAGGAAGGCTTTGAATGTGGCATCGCCGTAATTCCACGCCTTACTCGTACGTAGTACCAAAACAATGAATGAAAACATGGGACTAAACCAGAGCCTCGAAACGGAACTGTGCGTTTAAAGACGCAAAACACAGATACATTTCATATCTAAGAAAACCCGCGCATTTAACTTTATGGATTTTACCATGGTTTTCGAATTATGACGTCAGCCGATTGCCCGCTCAAAATGATAAAAGCAGAAAAGTGGTAAATCGTTACGGCAACTACAACTGAAGAAAGACTATATGTTTAAAATGATTTCTATGCTTCTATTAATTATTTTAATTTCACTGCAAACAATAGGCCGCAACTTTTCTTTTTAAAGGCGATTATTATTGCATCAGTCTACTTGGGTGGGGTGAGAAGAATAATTTCCTAAATAAAACACATTTCTGCAAATGAAAACGTTTATTACCTTAAATGCCTTTAGCTTGGAAGCGCAGAGAAGTAGTGTAAAGCGACACGCCGTGCTTACTGATGAAATCTCGAGCTGTGAAGCAGACTTAGTGCTTTTGATACGTTCATGGAGGGAGGGGCGGTAAGGGTGTGTATAAACACAGTGACGTTAGGGGGACGGCATTTCAATCGGAGAGACCTTTCATTTCCTATTTCTTTTTTTATGTGATAAAAGAAACGTTAGCCTTGTCATAGAAGGCATAGTAGATAAAAGATACAAAATAGATACTTTGAAGTGTGTGTGCGTTTCCCCTCGTTGTAGTGATACCCAAATAAAGAAATGCGCTCAAGCCCCTCCCCTTCAGAGAACGCTTTCTTCAGTCGAGGCAGCCATAGATATCATATACAAAGCTAGATGTAAAATTTGGATCTGGCGGTGTCAAGGGACATCTTAGAACAGAAACTTTTCTGGTGTTGTGATTTTTTGCCACTAATATACCCCTTAACTCGTAAAAAATATTGACGGGTTTTAAAACAATTTGTTTATTAAATACAGTCAGTAAAACCAATGGAGGCTGAAAAAAGCCTTACTTATTGAATAATAACAACATCACCATCAATCATAATCTCATCCCATCTCATTTTCTGAACCGCTTCATCCTCATTAGGGTGGCGGGGGTGCTGGAGCCTATCCCAGCTGATTCCAGACCAGAGGCAGGGGACACCCTGGATCGGTGGCCAGCCGATCGCAGGGCACAAGGAGACAGACAACCATCCACACTCACACCCATACCAAGATGCAATTTAGAGTGTACAATCAGTCTACCATGCATGTTTTTGGAATGTGGGAGGAAACCAGAGTACCCAGAAGAAACCCACACAGACCCCAGGAGAACAATTTTTACCAATTCCGTCATATGCAGCTGGGGATGAAGACAATTTGGCTTTTGTCGAGTCAATGATGATGACAAAGCCTAGGCCCGATTATTATTGTTATAACATGCATGCTTCACACAGTTAGACCGATCTGTACTTGAACCCAGAACCCCAGAGCTGTGAGGCCAACACGCTAAACACTCGCACCACCGGGCCCCCCTTATGTTATTCTTATATCTAAAATAGTTTACAACCACAACAAATTGAAACTCCCAATTCATTTAAAATGAAAAACAAATACTTCTTTAAGATCCGGATTTTCATAATAGGGAATACTCGCAAAACAAGTATGGATGCATTATAAGATAATCATGAAAGCCACTGCATTTTTTTTTATCCCTAAATGTGGCCTCTTGATGGGAAATATAGTGACTGCACTTTCACCTTCTGCATGTTTGAACTGTATCAAACCAGATGATACCACTAAACCGGATGACGCAATCAAAAGAAAAAAACTGATTTAGCCAGAATAGACTGTGTCTAGATGCATAAGTCATTGGTGTACACACCCAGACATTGGGAGTATAAAATCGTTTGGTGGTGCAACTCGACCCTCCCACCTCCTTTTGTTTTGTTTTGCAGTTTATACACAATTTAATTAATTGACTTTCATCACAAACAACGTTGACATCCAGGAGATTCGTAAAGCGAAATGTTTGCTCTACCAATACCACTGCTTGTTTTTGTCCTTGCCTGGCCTCGCTGCTATTTCAATTTATTTCCACTTTATCAAGCTAACCCCCCTATAGGTGTCTCTACAAACACGGACGTCAAGGCAGAGCGCTGGAATCGCTAACCAAACACAACCTAATCTCTGCCTTGGACCGCTTTACCCATCATGCGTGTCCACTTTTATATTTCTCAGGACAAGGCCAGCACATCAAAGCTGCTTTGTGTTTCAGGTCACCGTCCTAAATGACCGAGAAAACTGGCCTAGTGCTATTACTTGATACATTCAAGAGAGAAGAAGCTTTTATTAAATCTATCAAAGCACAAGTTGAATATGGAATAGAGTGGAAGCTCTGAAGAGGAATGCTGGAGAAGAGCTCCAATTTAGAAATGAATGAAAAAAAATGTGATAGAAAATTATGAAAGGAGCACTCATCGTCTGTGATGTCACAGTTTTATGACCATCAAAGTCATTAATTACATTAGTGCTTTGATATCTTTCTTTATTTCACTTCATTACAGGTTTGGAGATTCCAATGGTAATAATGCTTGTAAAGTTGAAACATGCGGTTGGCGTACTGTAAATGATGTACGAAGAATTTCATAGAATTACAATGACCCTTTACATGTGCAACACCACCTTTTTCATCTCTTTATAATCCAAAAATTTTATTAACTAAGATGGAAACCAGCACCATTGAGTGAATTGTATTCCAATTTGGCGGCTGTATGAATGGTAGATAAAAATAAAGTCTCTCCCTTGTGAATGAGAAGGACACAATAGTATCAAAGACAGTACAATGCATATACAGTATAAACAAATAAGGTCCCATGAATCAATCAGAAAAATATATTTGGCTTCTATGTTTAGATTTCCCGTGTTGCAAAAAACAATTGTGTCCAATTATAGTCATGTCAAGTTCTACATGAGATTACTATTTCTGGGACGACTTTAATCCACCTGTGGCCAACCAGAATGCCCCCCTTGCCACATAATCCTCTGCTATGAGAGCAACAACAGGAAAAAGAGCTTTGGGATTCTTGTGTAGTGAAACAAAAAGACCCAGTGTTGCACATCAAGAAAAGCTCAGGCTTGTACTTTCTACGGCATGTCCTACTTGCCACATACATTTGATCCAAAACATGAGTGTGCAATTGTTTTGAGTGTTTGTTACACAAAAAAAGGACAAAACTACTTAAAGTGAAACATTTGTCGAGATGTCTTTAACCCTCAAAGGGGAAAGTGGCTATTTCTGGTGACTTAAAGAACTTTATTATAGTCATTATTCATTTTCCGTATCGCTTATTCTCACAATGGTCGTGGGGGTGCTGAGGCCTATCAAAGCCAACAGTAAACGGGGGAAACCCTGAATTGGCCCAAAGCCAATCGTGGGGCACATTGAAGCGGACAACTATGCACAGTCACATTCATACGTAGAGGCAATTGAGATAGTTCAACCAGTTTAGCGTGCATGTAATGTGGAAGTAAGCTAGAGTACCCAGAGAAAACCCATGCAACCCAAGGGAGAACATCCAAACTCCACACAGGAATGTTGGAACCCACAGGGATTGAACGCTCGATCTCAGAACTATAAGACAGACGTATTAAACACTCAAACAATGTACTAAACTGAATAAATTAAATTAAAATAAATACAACAGCAATAAGGATCATGAGTAATACTCTAAAGATGATTTATTTTCTCCGTACATGCCATTGATGGCGATAAACGTCATGGTGGCGAAAGTTCACATTTCAATGCCATTGTCAACAATCGACATCCAATGAATTCTGACTAGGATGAGGAAATGAACTAACAGCTGTAGCTCTGCCCCCAAGCTGTAATGATACAATCTTTTTTTTGTGTGCAATAAATGCATTTTCTTTTTGACATTGAGCTGTGACAGAGATGATGGTACATGTAATTTAATCCACTGCATATCGTGTGTTTTATTTCAGTGGTTCCTATTGAACAAAGTAGGTCGTTTGACAGCGTGGGGCCTCTTATAACGGGGCTCCCACAACACTTTTCCCTCTCAAAAAGGAGCTTTGCGGTCTTCACCAACTTATTTTTTTCTCCTCAGACTGAAAGGATTTGACAGTGGGCAGCAGGAATTTAATAGTCAGATTGAAGAATATAACATGTACAGTATACACTTCCAATCATCTTTATGAGGCCAAAAAATAGGGAACTAAGCAGAGACACTTTAATTACTGTATTTTCTTTCACATTAACTGCCTCTGCGTATAAGCCGTACCCTTTAAATTGCCTTAATTGACTGAATTTTACAATTTCTCTTGTATAAGACGCCCCGATTTACAATTTTCACCTCCTTAAATGTTTTTTATAGGGACTACAAATGTGTTACTTTGAATGGAAAATCTGAAGAAAAATCATCGCACATGGTATTTCTGAGATACTTTATGAATCGAAAAGATCATCTGGTGAATTGCATTCCTAGTGTTGTCTGCACGGAGATAAATTCAAAAAGGATGTCACGTGAGCTGTATAACAAGGAAGTGTGTCCGTAGCATTCTAGTTTGTCATCCCTAGGTAAGATGGTGACGCCCTGAACAAGCAATGGCAGGCACACAAGTGAGTTTTCCCGCGTTTTATGCAAGATACGTTTTTTTGTTCTTAAATTTCATTCATAGACATCAACATAAATGTTAAGTGTTTTATCTGTTTATCTTTTCTCTATTTTAAAATAAATGACCGTATCAGCCGCATTGTTTTGTGGATGACAAGTCTAATTTGTGCACATATAGGCCATATCCTCGATTCAGTCACATTTTTTAGCAACAACTACGGCGTATATGCAAGAAAATATGGTACCTTCAAATATTTTTTTCAACACATCTTAATATAATGAACCTCACAGCCATCATATTAACTTGATTAAGATTTGCATTAGCTGTTGCTGTGACAATTCCATTGCGAAAATGACAATGACATAAGTATGAGCAATCCTGACGAAAAGATTGAACAGAAGTTGATGCTTTCTTTAGGAGGCTACTTGTTGCTTCACTTTGGGAGTTTATTGTCATCCTCAAATACTGGCCAACTTGTGCTGTGTTTTGAATCACTTTGAGGTGGGAGATTAACATAAAAAAATCAGCTTTCTTTTTCAATGACAATTTAATAATGCACATAGTCGGAATGATAGCCAAGACAACAAAGGATTGGCACGATTGAGCGATGTATTGTTTCCTCCTCCGGGTTGAAACTGACAAGGTTTCAAAATAAATGGGGCAAGTGCAGGCATCTGTTTTAACAGAAGAGAGAAAAGACACCATAAGAAATTATTACACTGTACATAAGTGCTTTAGGTTCCAAGTGCAAAAATTCCAAATAAACTTGATTTGAAATATGATTACATGGGTATTTAAAATAATTAGTAGCTATCTTATCACTGTTTATTGCAGTAAAATGTAATGTCCTTTATCTCTTATGTAGAATTACTAATTATTTTATTGTTCTGATGAGCTGGGGATGAAATTGAGACGCCACAATGAACAGTAAATGTCATTCTGTCCAAGTCTGGTGTGGTGTTGCTAATCGTGTAATGTGAGAAAACTGATTTGATTCTATTTGCAAACTGTCCATACACAATTGAACTTATTGAACTCAATGATTCCGATTTTAGTCAATCGATTCAAATTGTTATTTATTTTCCATTACCAATATTTTAATTGTGTTGAAACTTGCAGCGTAAATTCCTCCTCTGATTATGACACACCAAGGTTAGCACACTTACTGACACGATGTGTTAGTGCTCAGTTTAAATTGCCTCTAGATTGACAACGTTAAATACTAATTTTTGCATTGTTTTGTATAGTGTTAGGGTTATTGGATATTAAAATCTGAGAGCCAATTCCCCCTCAATTTTGGAACTCATATTTATGAGTTTTTTCTACCCTACAAACTAAAGACAAAAGCTGTACTTCTGCACTGAATCAGTGCACTTACTGAAAAGGATTGCCCAAGAGTCTACTTTGTAACTCCCAAAAGATGGTATAATGTAAGCTATGACTCAAGATGAAAAGTTGACCCCGGTCTATCGACAGACTGACTCAAAGGCAACTATAATTCATTATATTTTTTAAGCGAGTTTCCGAGTATGGTCTTTAGGACCATCCCCAGGTAAATAATAAAATAAGTGACAAAACATTCTACAACAGTAAAGGCAATATTTGAATGGATGCTTTTCGACCATCATATAAGTATGGGAAATAGATTGACTATATTTAAAAAAAAAATTGAAATAAACCTACACCTTATAATTTCTTTGCAGCTTAAACAATGGATCAAAGAAAAACAACTAATAAAAATGGTGCCAATTTCTATATATTGTTGAAATATGAATGACAAACCCTAGAAATACATTTAATTTTTTCATTGTTGCTCAAGGGAGACTAAAAACTTGCTGGATGAAAATGAAAAGGCAGCATGTAAGTATGCAAAATCAGAAGCAGGTGAAACAATGACTTAAAAACATACTTTTTAAAGTAAGCGTGCAGGTTTAGCATGCATTTGGCATTTTTTAGTGCAGTTAATTTTGACACAACCTGATAGGCAAGCATTTTGTTAATGAGCAACTGCCAACATTTAACAATAGTTCACAAGTTCAAAGAGCAAATTGCTCTTGAAATTAAATTTCACTTTTTTTTTAACAGGATTTTTTTTTAAACACCAGTGTGCGGCATTTTTGCAAACTATAATTGGTATTAAACCTTTGTGAACTATCGCCTTTAACCTTTAAATAGCTCATGCAATTGAATTATGAATAAATCAAACTTACTTCACTCATACCTAAAAACAAAAACAGAGAACAAAACAGGATCAGAAAGGGCATGACACAAATTCACATTAATCTATTTTATTCACAGTATATTACAATCCTGTTTATGACATTTGTGAGGGAAAAGAATGTATGTAATAGTTTGTCATAAAAGCCTGAATTTCAATGTACATTGACAAAATACTTTTGAGTTTGGAGTTATAAAACAAAAGTGCACGCAAGAGACGAGTCAAACAGATGCACAGTTGAAAATCAAGCTCCTAAATTGAGTGTTTTTTTTTTTTTTTTAACTTGAGAATGAGTCAGAAGTCCATTCTACAAGCCAGGAGATTTCAATAAAGCATAATCACCCGCCACCCCGACCCCCAGTATGCTTAGTGTCGTACTTTTCCGGGAATGTAGTTCCGGTCAATCTCAGCCTCCTGGAGGAACATGTGCAGACAACGCTCGTTCTGGGCCAAAGGGTGACCTGCAATTCTAGATAAACAAAGAGAAAGCAAAAATGGAGTTAAAGACACTATTACATGAACACAATGAATGGATAAATTACTGTGTCACAGATGTAAAAGAGAACATCTGATGTGATTTGTGTGCTTGATTGAGCAACACTAATGAGGACTGCTGGTTGCTAGCTTTAACTTGAAGAAAGCAGCGATATAAAAATCATGGATGATGGCTAATCTATAACCCTTATAAAGTGTGCTTAATGTGTGTGTGTGTGTATGTTAAGATTCTTTCGCTACGTTTGTCCAAACCGTGCAACGTAGAGTTTAATTTCATTTTATGGTGGCCATAAACGGCTGTCAGATCCTAATAGACGAATGATTGAATTTCTTTGCCTTCTCCAAGTGTGTAAACCCAATCTTTTATTTGTTAAACATGCATTTTCAATTTTTTTTCAAAATAGCGCAACAATTGTTTTTTGGTTCTAAACAAGCAGGGAGCCCTGCTTCCCACCCATAACAAAAAATATCTGCATCAAGATCACTTATGGACTGGTTTTATAACCTGTTTATAAACTGCTCCAAACCCGACCGCCGCTCCTCGATGAACGACTCCTCAAAAAGCCCTTCGTCGCTGCGGAATGGCAACTGTCTCTTCAGGGCTTTACCCGGGAGAGGAGGTACTACAATCTGATTAAAATGATGAAAAATTAAAAAAATAAAATAAAAATACATGAGAACCACAAATGGATGAGGGCTTTTCAGCCTCACTTACCTTGCTGTCTCTCTCAAGCTCATTCTTTAACCACTCGAAGTCACTGTATCGTCTCGTCACACGGGAGTCTTTCATTTTGAAAATGGGAAGGTTGGTCTGTGTTCCAATGAAACAGAGACCCAAAAAGTCTGTGACTTGCAAAGGAACATGTGACCTTATAGTAAATATTTTACAATGCAAGGGCAGCAAAACTCCTTCCGCTGTTGAACACCATAAATGTGAACGTAACTATAACTATCATTTGGGGTTCTATCTAAAACATCGAAAGGAAAAGAGTGTAATACTTGATTAGCAATCCGTAAAGAATATGTGTTAAAAATCAGTAGCCTACTGTGCTATATTGCTCAATACACATTGACGTCAACTGCTAATAGTTGCACAGGCTAAACTTTATTCACTAATTTATGGGATAAATGCAGTGTATATGGACTAGTTTAACAGCACGATCGTTTCCCCCAACATTCCAGTTAGTTATGTGACGTAATGATAAAAGTGTACTGTGATTATTTGGTTTTAAATAGTCGGCGTTACACAATATTAGCTGCTTGGTGTTAACATAGCTTAGCAGTGTTTACAGCATGACGCCGTTTCCGACTGTTCAAATGATTTTTAGTTCAGCTAAATCTGCTTAACAGTTTTCGTGACCTATTTAAATTTATCCATACCCTTTCTGATTGTGCAGTCTAAACTTTTAAGGTTGATATAAGTATCATACTTCAACAACACAATCCCCCAACTGAACTACAAACTAGGCCGCAAATAATCCCCGAACCTCGAGTTCCGCTGCCATCCAATGGCGATGCATCTTATCCAGACATAACTGCTCGGCCCCCTCCGGTCAGTAACTTTAGCACATCGGTAGGAGAACACTTACCTGCATACGAACTGCATAAGTCGTGTATCGGTGTCGGCCAACTCCAACAATTTGTGGATCAGAAACGTCTATTTCCAAAAAATTGCTGGGTGGACCGTATGCGTCCGTCAGGTCCTGGGGCTTGGAATTCAGCCGGCGAGTGTCAGCAACCGAAGGATCTGACATTTTGACGGGCTGCAATCGTTTTTTCTCACGCTAAAAAACGCGTCAGACTTGAAAGTGGATGCACCGAAAGTTTGTAAATATCACGCGGATACATGAATTAATTATGGTGGCTTTCGAATTCAGCTAAGGAACTAGCCGACTTGTGCCTTTCCTCTAGCCCGGGCCACGCACGGCCAGCCGCCCTGCGCCCCACCCTTCCTTCTTGAATGAGGAAAAGGAAGATGCGTTAGCTGAATTCCGTACTTTGTAGGACAACTAGGCCAGGACCTTTATCTATCAATCTGGAAAGGCTTGAACTGCATGCAAATTGAATGCAAAATAGACGGGCTTTGTTTAATTAATTAAATGAATTAGTTTAATGTGTTCGAGTGATTTTTTTAGAATCTAGCAATGCGTTTTATTTCACAATTAAAGTTATATTGTTGAGATTTACATTACAAAATTCCAGGAGTATCCAAATACGTACGGGATGGTGTCCGAAAGAATCTTACTTTTGGCTATCATTCATTTTTTCATCTCATTTTATGACCCGCTTTATCCTCACTATGGTCGCGGGGGGTGCTGGAGCCTATCCAAGCTGACTTTCGGCCAGAGGCAGGGGACACCCCCGCCGCCATTCGCAGGGCATAAGGAGACAAACAACCATTCACGCTCACACTCATACCTAGGGGTAATTTAGAGTGTTCAATCAGCCTACCATGCATACTTTTTGGAATGTGGGAGGAAACTGGAGTACCTGGGGAAAACCCACGCAGGCCCGGAGAGAACATGCAGACTCGACACGGGTGGACCAGCCTGGATTTGAACCAAGGTCTCCCACTGGGAGGCTGACGCGCCAACCGATCATTCATTTTCTGAACCGCTTTATCCTTATTAGGGTCACAGGGGGCTCTGGACCCTAACCCAGCTGACCCCAGGCCTTAATCGGTGGCCAGCCGATCGCAGGGCAAAAGAAAATGGACAACAATGCACACTCACATCCATACCTAAGGGCAATTTAGAGTGTCCAATCAGTCTAGCACGCACATTTTGGGAATATGGGAGGAAACCAGAGTACCCGGAGGAAACCCACGCAGAGAACATGCAAACACCACACAGGTGGACCAACCTGGATTTAAACCCAGGACCCCAGAGCTGTGAGGCCGACGCGCTAACCACTTGTTCCACCGGGCCTCGGCCGACATTCAGCTACATTTCTTGGAGGTAGTCACTCATACAGTACAGTGTCAACCTATACGTAGAGATCAAATCCATTTCAACTGGTAGGGTTGGCATTGAGCGACAATGTTTTACTGCTATTGATTGGAAGGCTGATTGAGATGGAATGATCCAGGCCAACTCTCCTAGTAAAACTGGATTGGACGTTTATCACTGTAAATGTTATCCAACAAGTTATCCTGCTGCAAACTGCAATCACCCCAATGACTAATAACAATATTGCATAAAACACAAAAAATGTTCAGATGATAAGCAAGCACTTTCTGCATAGTAAATAATTGTACCTGTGTTTTCGCCATCGCATAACCTGGGATAAGAAGCAAAATGAAACAACGGAGCCACTCATTAAATGTTGGGAAGAGAACAGTGTTTCCTGCACTTCCAGCTTTTCTATGATGATGAAGATGGAACGATCCCAATTGATTAGCGGGGAGGGAGGAGCTGGAACTGTTGGCGTGCTGGCTTTCGGACTGGTTAGTGGCGGTACTCTCGAACAGGACAGGCCTGTTCATGGTAGTTTGCCTTGAAACCTTCTTGAAGGCCTTTGGGAATTTTAAGCCAAGGCTTTAAGAAATAATTTAGTATATTAGCCATTTAAAAGAATATTGATGAAAACTTCAGTGCTCTTTACCTCAATGTCTTGAGGAATCAGCGATGGCTTGGGTACCACATGAATGAAGATGACTCGAAACCTATGTGAGGGGTTCAGGGACAATTTTCAACGTTTCATCAAAGACAGATAACTGAAATCAGGCTTATAGTAACAATATAATGCATCCACCTAAATACACTGGGTAAGGGACAGAAAATAGTACAACATTAACCCTGACTGTTAATTTAATTTATTTTGCAGCATTTTCCTCAGTTGTACTTTGTTCAATAATGGATGTTAGTTCGATGGGTGTTTTATTTGTATCAATTTAATCTATATTGTGAGTTCAAAATCAGTATTTTTGGTAATGTGACTGTTTCTGTACTCAATCAGATTTAAAATTATAGTTCCATTTGTCGACACATGAATACGCAGTATATGTCACAATCACCATCTCAGATAAGTTTGATATACAGTCATACATCTACTTATGAATGTCACTAGGTATGATTTTTTTTATATGCAAATGAGTGACAAATCGGGCAGTCAAATACGAGTATTACGTCTCCCAATATAACGGCCGTGGAGGGAACTATTTCAGCTACGCCGGATTTTTGGCCATCATATTCATTTTAAGACATTGATAAATAATTTCCTTATAATATTCTCTCATTTTTGTGTTTCTTCCCATCTTTCATACAAAATTGGGACACATTAACCAATTTTAAAGGGTTTAGTAGTTGGTATTAGTGTGAGGACCGTGGAACGAATTAGAGAATTTACATATAGAGTACACCTCTACTTACAAAATTTTCAAGTTATGAATAAAGTTCTGGAACCAATTAATTTTGGCAGTAGAGGTACGTCTGTATTTCATTATTGGTTCCGATCTACTATACTTGTTATATTTACCACGTCTGCATGCTGTTACACTGCACATGGTAGTGTCGACATTTTTGAAAATTGCAATGTGGTTTTAATAGAGTGAGTCGTAAAGTCTCAGGTTTTAAGAGGTCTAAAAAATCCCCTCACCTCTCATAGCGCAGCAAAAGCATGACAAGTAGGATGAGTATGACAGGGGCCAGAACGTACAAAATTATCCACACAAACATCGAACCATTGATTGGGTCGATGTCTGCAACACAGTAAAAATGTGTTTGTAAATTGGATTTATTTCCACCAAAATTGTTAGGCTTAATTTTTACCTGTGCTGTTGTATGACCCCCAGAACACAGGCTTACTCCAGTCGCTCCAATCAGAAGCTGCGCACACTTCATCTATTCTGCTCCTCACCTGAAGCTCATATCGGGAACGGCTAGAGGGCAAGTTGATGCAGTAATTTTGTTTGCCTGGAGTGACTGTATATGCCTGTGGGGAGGGAGCACAGGGTAAGTCAAATGGAAATGTTGTTCACAAAGAAAGTATGCTAAGAACTCACATCCCACTTCTTGTTGTTGGTCCTGTAGCGAACCTCATTTTGTATGCATTTTGGGTCCGAGTGATTCCAGTAAAACCAAAGATTCAAGTCCGATCCATTCTGAACAGTCAAGTTGGTTGGTGGATTTAGCTTTACTGCACGTGTGGACATAAGATTTTATTTTTTAGGTTAGAATTTATTCAACATAAATTGAACTTAAATTCATCTATGAAAGTGACATTATTCTTCTAACAGTATTATTGATAATAACATTGATGTTTCTGATATTTTTCTATAATTTCTTTAAATATAATATTTTGATAAAATTTATAATAAACATTTTTACTTCATTTAATATATTATATTTATAATCTCAATAAAAAATTCACAAATCTTACCAAAGCAGAATTATATAGAAGTTAGTTTTTTTCTATTTTCTGTCACTAGCTCAGATAATTCTTTTTATTGGCACCTATCATCGGAGCCTTTGTGAATTTCTTTCCTTTAAAAAAAAATAATAATCCAAACATAAAATAAATATTGTGTATTTTGATGCATTTTAGATAAAAAGTTTTGGAAGACTCATTCTGGCAATTGTTTAATTCGGACACAGAAAATGAGGACTTAAATGGTTTTGTGGGTGATGATGACGTGAGTACATTGCAAAATGGCTAAATAAAGTACAACCAAAATCAGTTTTGCTTTCGTTGCCTTTTTAAAAATGTGTTTTTAGCGTGGATTTGGTGCATGTAGCACCAAATTAGTGTATTCACCGTTGTAGTATATTGATACTATTTGTGCAAAATTATCACAGTCGTCAACCTGGGTGTATTGACAAAAGGACTATATATGCCAGCAGTCACTGCAGACCGGAAATAGCGTCTGGGGTTGCTTCCGTCGCCAGCGATATTACGGTTATATATAATATATATATGCCATGTCGGGCGGCGTCTAAAAGAACGGTGCGTCCTTTGTGTGTAAAATACATAAATAGCACTCGTTATTGACACTGCGGCTAAAAATACGATGCGCCGAATAGTCATGAAAATACTGTATAGGGAAAAAAATAGGAATCTATCTATATTCCCTTGTACATTCCTCTGCCACTTTTCCTAAAATTGACTATAATTAATAACAAAAGTTGATTTTTAGCATACTAATTCGAACAAATCTTCACATACATCTGTAAAAATAATTTAATTGCTTTAACAGAATTGCTGCAAAAGAGCAGGGAAATTGCTATAGGCCTACCTTTTTTTAGAAGGTCGTGCTTCCCGTCAAAACTGTCGTTGTTGTACACCAGACGGGTGTAAAATGTCATAAACCTGTTGTCTTTTTCTCCATAGGGTTGAAGGCAGCCACTGTTAATGCTATAGTTTCTCAGGTACAACTCACATTCTCTGGCTTCTTTACCATGAAACCTGTGCAAGAAAAAGCCACACCGAATCGGTAAAACTAAATCCGAGCAAGTCTCTTTCGCACAATTTTCACCAAACACGCGATTAAATAAAAGAGCAATTCCTATCTTTGTTATGAATTATTTTATTTAAACTTACCAGCTGAAGAAGGTGTAATTGACTGACAGATTGTCGAGTCTATTCCAGGTGCATTGAACTCTCTCAAAATGCAGCACAATACAGTCCACATCTGTCAATGACGAACCAAACAGAAATCTACCAAATGCTGTAGAAATTCATCTTAAATATTTAAGAATACTTGTCAAGAAAGTCAATACACCTTAAGTTCAAACAATAATACTTGTGATAATCAAGAAATACTACTTAGATGATTAGAACAATTAAATAAATAGCCTATGACGTTCATAAGCCATTATTATGGTTATTGATGTGCATAAGAAATTTCACACAATGGAGGTATATTTTATATCCCACCATCTGAGTTACAGTTTTGCTGTCAGACTTTTTCGAAAGGGAAGTATTTTGGATTTTGTGCTTTTTTTTGCTCGTTTCCATAGTAATGACATGCAATGGAAAGCGTCAAAACATTACTTAAATCATTGCTTGAACATTCTGGGATCACCTGTATCACCTGATGGAATTTTACAGAAAGCTAGTCATTTATTAAGAATTACACTATTTCACTTGTACAAGATATGCATTTGATCAATTGTTTCAGGAAATATTTAACGTAAATCAAATGTTCATATCGTAAGAAACATCAAGTGTGAAATAAGTTTGACCTTAAAGGAAATGAAAATGCATTCAAACTGGTTACAGATTACTTTAAAATATCAAATATCCTTACCTGGAGATACTTTAGCAAAACTGGGTCCTGCCAGACAAAAAAGGAGGGAGAATTTACTTAGAATTAGTGAAAACATTGATGTTTCCATCATTGTGAAAGTCAAATCTACATCTGAGTGAAACTTTCACATTTAGGGTTGTTTTTTTGTGCGCCTTTGTGGCTTCAGCTTCCTGTGAGAGGAAACTGTCGAGTTATTCAGTAATTCGCACAAACCTTATCTGTGTTAAAATGGTGATTGATACATTAACTTATTTGTTCTAACGATAAAAAGAGTATAAACTCAATTACAATCATTTCTGCTAAAAATGATTTTAATTCAAATATTCTATAAAAGGTATCCAACATTTGGATGCAGAGCATAAGTTATACTCATTAGTTTAATAGAAGTTTAAACCTTATGAAGAAGTAATCATAAATCTGTTAAAATGGTCACTTCATGTCTGGTTAAACTTTATGTTTTGTATACCCTGGATTTTGTTTCCTGTTAGAAGAAACTACTAGATGGAGTGATAACATGAGATACAATTTCCGGTTCACAGAATATGTGTTGTGTTAGCTGGTAAAAGAGGGAAAATGACATTGAAAACACCCATTGACGGTAAAATTATCGCTTCCAGGCCCTCCCAGGTAAAATTGATTGGAAGTCGATTACTGTCATTGGCAGCTAAATTGTTAAGCTATGTGGGATCATATAAGTGATTAAAAAGACCCTGAATTTATTTACTCGTTTGAATTTGTCTTATGTTTATACTCCGAACATGTTGTCTTCAATCTCCTGGAGACTTTGCAGCAAATATTGAAGATCTGCAGATGTCTCGACATGCCAGCTTCACGGACGTATCTAGGGCGTAAATTGCTCATAATGCTGGTTCATTTTTTTTTTTTTATTTATAGTGGTTATCACTCGCTTAGTGTCCTTGGAGGAGGATGCCATGGCCATCTTTCAAATGTTTGCTTCTTCTTTCTTGGTAAAAGAGGATGGTAGATTGATTTAGGGGTGCTCGGACGATTGGTCGCTGGTCTTTTGGTCGCCGGTCTTTTGGTCGCCGGTCTTTTGGTCGCCGGACTTTTGGTCGCCGGTCTTTTGGTCCCTTTTGGTCGCCGGTCAAATGGTGACAGAGAGTTTACTGTCGAAGCCAGCTCTCAAAATTATATTCTAGATATTATAGAAGAAGCGCAGCCCTGGTTTCTGCCATTTTTCATCCCGTCTTCCGCTTGTGAGTTACATTGAGAATTTTGGCTTTAAAAAAAATGAACTTATTTTATATATTTAATATAAAAAAACAGATGTACTGAAGCAGTGAAGTGGTGAAGGACCACATTACATATACATATGTTAAATATTGTCCCGTGGGCTGCAATTAGCCCTTGTGCCGCATGTTTGAGACCCCCTGTCCTAATGAAAGTTATGAAAGCAATTCAGAAGAAAAATAGACGTGCATGAATGATATTTATTACGATTACAAATGTATTCATTTTCATTCAACTGAAGGATGAAGTTTCATATCAAACCTTGTGAAGATAAACAGTACGACAGGCGAGTGAATGGATAAATGTACTTTACTTAACCAGTTTGTTTTCCTTTTTATAATATTCACATGTTTTTATGATTAAATTCCTTGCATATCTGACTTGCTGCATTCCTCTCTGTAGTATTCCTTATTTTAAGCTATTATTTTGAATAACGGGAACTTATTTTATTTTGAAAGAAACACGGAGATGACGCCGTTTGTTGTTGTCCGTCACAGGGACAGCGCGCTTTGCCTGATCCCACTACTATCACTGCTACTCTAAGCGCTAACGGCACAATGGCGTCTAGACAGACAAATCCGCCCCTTCACGGTAGATTCCCAACGGCCCTGCGGTCCCTGCCGTTTGCCCTGCTTGTCGTGGTCCTCGTCGGGAGAGGCGAGAGCAACCCGATGGACAACGCCGCAACAGAGAGGCTAGCTGAGGAAAGCCACCGTCAAGACAGTGCCAACCTGCTCATCTTCATCATGCTCCTCACGCTTACTATCCTCACTATATGGCTTTTCAAACACAGACGTTTTCGATTCCTTCACGAAACGGGGCTCGCGATGATATACGGTAAGAGCATTTGCTAACAGCCCATTGACAGCGGCGTGTAGCATCCATGTTATCTAGCTAATTATCCTCCTCCGATTGAAGCACTCGTTACATTTGACAGTTTACTTGTGAACTGGGGTCGTTCCGCCCCCTAAGGGGTGTCAAAATTTTGGCCCGCAGGCCGGAAGTGACCTACTAGGGCAGGGGTCGGGAACCTTTTTGATGATGAGAGTCATTAACAATTCATATTTTCTAATGTTATTCCCTGAGAGCCATATTCTGAATTTCTAAGTAAAAAATGTAAATGGGTCTTTAAAAAAAGTAATTTCATCACTTTTAAAGTGGAAAAAAACGGAATACTTTTGACAACGTTCTTATGGACTTGCTCATCAATGAGTATGCATTCCAGTGTAGTCTAATACAAAACAAGAGAAGATTAAAGCAGCTCTAGACATAGTATCTTCCATATTTTAGCTCATAGGTTAGCAAAGAGCCAGATGCACCCATTGAAAGAGCCACATGTGGCTCCCGAGCCATAGGTTCCCTACCCCTGTACTAGGGGGTTTGATCTGGCCCGTGGGGGTGTTCATTCATTCTGCATGACAGAATTAAATGTTTTCTTATGTAATTTTCTCTGCCTCATCTCATTTTCTGAACCACTTTATAGCCATTAAAGTCACGGGGGTGCTGGAGCCTAACCCAACTCTCTCCAGGCCAGAGGCGGGGGACAGCCTGAATCGGTGGCCAGCCAATCGAAGAGCATTATTTAATTTTTTTAAATGCAAAACCAGAAATTTGTGACTTGCATTGCATTACTGAATTTTGATTAATTTCCTATCCGCAATTACATTTGTTCCTTCGCCCCCTGCCGGCAAAACAGCCCCTTCATTGGTACTCTATGAGTTAATAGAGAACCTTATAATGTACCGTATTTATTAGAGAATTAACGTTTATTCGCTGCCTGCAGTCGAAAAGGATTGAATGTGTAGCGTCGTCAATGTTACAGTTTTGGGCCAAAAATAAACTGATCGCGCCCACATGAGATCTAGTTGGCATTAATGTGGCCCACGAACCAAACTGAGTTTGACCCCCTTGAGTAAGAATGTTTTTTGCCAACTTGAAAAAAAATGAAGTTACTGTTTTGTGTTCGTAATTCAGCAATACGGACCAGACTGAGTATAAGATGAAAAATTAGCGTTAGATTTATCGAGCACATATCTAAGTTTTTCTCTCCCTCCTCTATGTAAGGACTCCTAGTGGGCTTGATCCTGCGTTTTGGCGTTCATGTTCCACCGAGCATGAGCGACGTTGTGCAGGGCTGTGCCGTGAACGCTAGTCCTGCCACATTGCTCGTCAATGTCAGTGGGCGATTCTACGAATACACACTCAAGGGCGAAGTCAGTCGCGGCAAAGGCCGACAAGTGCAGGACGACGAGATGTTGAGAAAGGTAAGGCAAGACTTGGTCGTTCTTTATTTTTGTAAGTACAGTAATCCCTCGAAAATTGCGGTACATGTAGACCAGACATGGCCAGGATAATGAAAAAACGCACAGTAGGATCACCCCTATTATAACTACCTTTTTTTCTTCTTCAGTGCTGAGTCCCAGTAGCAAGCAGAAGACAAGGGATTGGCTTCCGCTTGTGAGTTTCAGCGTGGATTTTTAAATTTTTCTATGAACTTAAAAAAAATTAAAAAAATAAAAAATATTTTTCTTTAGTGCGGGTTTCAGCGTGAATTTTCACTTTTTATGAACTTAAAAAACAAATAAATGTTTTTCCCCCCCAGAAAAAAATAAGCGATATAGTGTAGCCGCAAAAGTTGAAGCGGCGATATTCGAGGGATTACTGTATTTTGTTATTCTCCAATCGCATACGGCGCACACTCAAGAAGGAGGTCTTGGTGCTCTCCGAACAACTTTATTTACTAGTTTGCGACATATTTATGCCAGGTGCATTAAACATTATTATCTGCTATGTTTCCTCAGGTTACTTTTGACCCGGAAGTCTTTTTCAACATTTTACTCCCCCCAATCATCTTCCATGCTGGGTACAGTCTGAAACGGGTAAGGTCGTCGATAGAACAGTTATTATTATATGTTAACTGTGACAAGCTTTGCAACTAAAGGCTGGGATCGGTGGCGCTTAGCATTTCGTTCTCACTGCGGGAGACCTGGGTTTAAATCCAGGTCGGTCCTCCTGTGTGGAGTTAGCATGCGTGGGTTTTCTCCGGGTACTCCGGTTGCCTCCCACATTCCTAAGACATGCATGGTCAGGGGATTGGACACTCTAAATTGCCCCCAGGTATGAGTGTGAGCATGAATGGTTGTTTGTCTCCTTGTGCCCTACAATTGGCTGGCCACCAATTCAGAGTGTCTTACGCCTCTGGCCCGAAGTCAGCTGGGATAGGCCCCAGCACCCCCGCAACCCTAGTGAGGATAAAACGGTTCACAAAATGAGATGAGAACAGAGGTGTCCAAATTAAGAATTGTGGGGCAAATGCACACCAGTGTCCAGTGTTTGGTGGCTCGAATCAAATGATGAAAATGTAATTGAATATGGCCAGTAAAGGAAGCTTGAGGTTAGCCTACTTTCTGTTGTTGGATTGGTTTTCTATGACCATCATTGGCAGCCATTAAGTTAATACATAAACACAAAAGAACCCAAGTTTGGCCACCCCTGATTTAGAATGAGGGGAAAATTTCATTTGCGGCGACTCCCTATGTAAGGACAATACTGAATCATCCAAAAAACGAGAACCATAAAAATAAAAAATATATTTATGTTATATTTTAAGTTGTGTCTATATGTTTTAAGATTTGAAGGCAGGCTCGATTCGGCACTCTAGGATGTCCACCAATCAGTTTATTGTTTTGCTAATGTAATTTCAAACTCATCTATAATCTAAGTGTGATTTATGGGTGTCTGGGTGTTTGTGTGTGTGTGTGTGTATGTTAAGCTTCTCTTGCAACGTTTGTCCAAACCGTGCAACGTAGAGAGTTGACATTTTTTAAGGTGACCAGAAACGGCTGTTGGATCCAAATAGACAAGTGATGAGTGATTGTATTTCTTCACCTTCTCTATGTGTGTAAACTCAATCTTTTATATGTTTATCACCCATTTTTCACAAGAGATTTTTTTAAGAGCACAAAAATTGTCTTTTGGGTTTAAACAAGGAGGTAGGACTGGCGAAGCCTGGCACCCCCTGCTTGTAGTTAAAAAATAGAATCTACTTTCAAATGAATGTTTGTCCTCATTTGTCACAGAGGCATTTTTTCCGCAACATTGGCTCCATCTTGGCTTATGCTTTCATGGGAACTGTTATATCCTGCTTTATTATTGGGTAAGTACGCTATTCATATTCACATATTGTAACTACAATGAACTTCCCCCTCATCTGATGGCTCCCTGTATTGTCCTCCAGGCTCATCATGTACGGATTTGTGTCCTTCATGAAAGTGGTGGGCCAGCTGGGGGGAGATTTTTACTTCACTGACTGTCTATTCTTTGGTGCCATTGTATCAGCGACAGACCCAGGTACAACATAGGATTCCAAAACATCACATTGGGAGATCCTTCAGTTTATTTTTTCTCCCTAATCCCAAATATTACGGCCAGCGTCACCCCAATTCGACCCACGCGGAAAATACGCTAGCATTTTAATTAATACAAAGTGGCCCACTTTCTCTTCCTGCAGTTCAGTAGAACCGGAATGTTGTGGCCACGATAACCGTTTTAACTAAATAGTGGTATTAAAAATATTATTCATCTGTAGCTATTTAGTACATTTTCTTAAAACTTACACTAAAGATAGTTGATGTCACTTTGGTGGAATGTATAGTGCTTGCTTATCTCCAAACAATAATATATGCTGTTAAATTAGTAAAGCAAATGACAATCTTCCTATTTTTTTATTAATTTTGTTTGTTCTCTTTTGTGTAGATCAGAATTAAATAAAGCTAAGCCCATATATGTGCATTTTTCCACTAAAAATACTGTCGTGAATGTAAACCTTATTTTGAATGACGTCAAAAAAACATAACCTTGGTTTGAGTATAGCCATGGACACCATTTTAGATCAGGCTTTATAATGCATCATTACATTTTGGCCCAATTTGTGTTTAACTGTTCATCTCTATTTGGTTCCTAGCGAATTTTTGCTCTACGATCAAACCTTTTAAGTTTTACTAGTGCGGTCAATGATTTAAGGAATTTGTTTTGTATAGAGAACTTTTTTCTGTGTTAGTCTTACATGAGATCTCGCATTATTATAGTTGGTGCTCATTTGAATTTCAAGTCTTCTGTACATTTGCAGTCAAAAGTTTGAAAATTCCTGTCTTAAATCTTTTGACTGTATTTCCCTGAAACTTTTTTAAGTATTCAGATTTACTCTACTTCCCAACATGTTGCAATTGTATTTATTTTAGACGATAACCCAATCATTATTTTTGATTGTCTTATTACCTTCCGTCTTGTGTTGCAGTGACAGTGCTGGCTATTTTCAATGAGCTGAAGGTAGACGTGGACCTGTATGCATTACTTTTTGGAGAGAGCGTGCTCAATGACGCCGTGGCGATTGTTCTCTCGTCGTAAGTTTCTGTGACACTCCTCCTCCATTTTACAAAAGACTCATGCCCGCAATACATCTTCAAATCCATAACTGGATTCATTGTACTAACACAAGTCCCTGTCATTCTCCTGCTGGCCTACCATTCATCCACCTGTCTTGTTCATCACCTACGCGTACGTATGCATGCAGTGTTCTTCTCCGCTTGGAGAAGCAGAGTAGGTGGGAGGCTCGAACTGTGCGGCCCAAAAGTGAGGAAGAATGGCTGGGTGTGAATCAGACGGCCATTCCTCGGTGTGTGGTTGGGATGTGTGTTTTTTTTTGTGGTAGCATGTTGGGCAGTTGGAAACCGAAACATAATTCGGTATATTTACTAAAACAACTACAGAGTACCAGGTATTTATTTGTGGAGGCACTTTCAGGCACGTCTTACAGTTGAGGCCTTTATTTGGAAAGAAAGTCGGGTCAACTGTAACAGGAGAAATCTGTATTTGTGGTTCTTATCAATAATGCAGTACAGTTATAGGCAGAGCTGTAATTGTTTTTCCTGCTTAAGTTTCCATGCATTTGATTATACAGATGCAGGTGCATGAAAAGTGTGGCCCAAGTCAAATTTAGCCATTTTTTAACAATTAGGGAAGGGGGCCTATTTAAAAAAAAAAAGAAAAAGCTATTAGGAGGGTTTTAGTGTTCACATAGTCTTCTGGGAGCCTTATAATTTTTTTTAGGAACAATTGACAAAATACCCAATGCCAAGTTTATTATTATATATTATGAACATTTGTGTTGTACATGCTTTCTTTTCCTCTTCTTCCACTTCCGCATTTTTCTTTTGATTTAAGAATAACATGGTAGTGTTTTTGGCAAACAGGAGATGAATTAGGAGGTAGTCTCCATTCGAACAGAGTCCACTGTTTAAGAAACTGTCTTTTTTCCCATTTACAATGCTCATTATAGCGATGGATTGGGCTTTATTTAAAAACATATATTTACAAGGGTCTTTTGAGTACTCTGAGGGCAATTTTAGAAAGAAGAGTGGTAATACAAGACAAAGGATGGCTCATGCTGTCCATTCGGCCCTCAGTTCCATTGTGGCCTACCAGCCGGCGGGGGACAACAGCCACAGTTTCGAGGCCATGGCCCTGCTCAAGTCCTTTGGCATTTTCCTGGGCGTCTTCAGCGGATCATTTGCTCTTGGCGTGGCCACCGGGGTGGTGACAGCGCTCATATCCTTATTATAATCTGATTATCGACATTATTTTTGGTAAATGAGTGTTAGCTTTCCAATAGCAATGTGTTTAGTTGTCATAATGTCTTTTGTTTTTGATTAGATGCAAATGAACAACACACATTCACATACAGCGGCATTGTGGAGTTGTCTTGTTTCTTCTAATATCATGTTCTATTATTTATTCCTCTTAACTTTCCATCACGTAACCAAGTTTACTAAGCTGAGGGATTTCCCCTTGCTGGAGACTGCACTGTTTTTCCTCATGTCATGGAGCACCTTCCTGTTGGCAGAGGCATGCGGATTTACTGGTGCCTGATTCACTTAATAGTTTCGTCGTCTTCATAGTTCCGTTAACTGTCCAGTAATTTTCTGAATATGTCTGACTCCAGGCGTGGTTGCTGTGCTGTTCTGTGGCATGACTCAGGCTCATTACACCTATAACAACCTCTCTCGGGACTCTCAGGATCGAACCAAACAGGTACAGTAATATCCCGTTTAGGGCCGAACAATACAGTAATACTTTGAGATACGAGCTTAATGCGTTTCGGGAGCGAGTTCGTATGTTGATTTACTCTTATCTCAAATCAACGTTTCCCATAGAAATGAACTGAATACAAATTAATTTGTTCCCACCCTCTGGAAAAAAAAAACCTTGATATTACAATGGATTTTTAAAAATTTGTTGTAATTCATTATCTACTAACAGTAACAAGTTCTGATTTTCAATACTAATATGAGACATTATTCAGTACATCGCGGAGTGCACGGAGACGCGGTTGTAACATAACAAACAAAAATTTAACCTAAATGATTACAATACAGATACACTTAAAAATAAGTTTTAATCTTACCTTACACTAAACTTAATTCAGATTTTGTTTTAATTTTTTGTTGTTGCTTTTTCCGGCTTGGCTCTTTTTGCCTCGCTTCCAGCTTCCCTGTTAGTTTTTAAAAGGAAAATATCTAGGGTTGTTTCCATTTGTCTCCCCTTCAAAGTATTACGAAAATGACACACACAAATGTCCTCACAATAGGATAACGCACAACCACTTGTCAACTTGTCTGGGTGCCCTTACGTATTGGCGAGCCAGCGCCGTCACACTTACACCAGTTATTTTTTTTCCGATTAGATCGCGCATTTTGTTAGCACTATCCTTCATTGCGTCTACTTGCTTTGGACCCATTATTTTTCTACTAATTCTTCACTGACTAACGCAAAAAACACGGCAAAAACAACGCTCCGCCTAGTGATCATAGATATCTTTACATGAGGAAAATGCGACAAGAAAGACAGTGTGCTGTTATCATGAGCAGCCTCTCGCGTCTCGGCCTACTGGCTGTCTTGTATGCTCGTTTCTCAAAATTTGTCGTCCAAACCTATTACCACAGTTTCTGCAGCATATTTCACTTAATAATGAATGGTCACCAAAACTCAGATTAGGCAAATAGCCAGGTGTGTTCACATGTGTTTTTCTGTCTGTCTATTCCTTTGCAGTTGTTTGAGCTGCTCAACTTTCTGGCAGAGAACTTCATCTTCTCCTATATGGGCCTGACGCTTTTCTCCTTTCAGTCGCACGTCTTCAACCCTTTGTTCATCATCGGCGCCTTTGTATCCTTGTCTTGTTGGTTTTATTTTCTACTATGCATTTTGGAATTGTCATACTGTGAAACATTGGTTAACTGACCTTCCTGGAGGGTCTCATAACAGAGGGACAAACACTAAAAGTTTTACTAAAGAGGTGTCCTGGAAATATCCTGACACCCATGGCACTTAATCGTTTTTTTTTTTTCGTATCATGTGAACCTTGCTGCGTAAATTTATCCTTGGAGAAAAATGATGATTCCATTTGTTGCCTGTCATCTGCCATCTGGTAACTGCAAATGTCTGCCAGTTGGCATAGTGGTACTTTTTCCTTGACCCTATTACTACTTTAGTTGGCGGTATTCTTGGGAAGGGCGGCAAACATTTACCCGTTGTCTTTCCTGCTCAACCTGGGTCGCAAGAACAAGATTGGATCCAATTTTCAGCATGTCATGATGTTTGCAGGTACTCTGTTTTATAGACTCTTGTGATGTATCAAAGGTTGAAAAATCTGAACATTTTATTGCAATTGCAACAATTGGCGAAGAACTTTCTCAGAACCTGTCCTAAAATAACAGCCTTCAGTGCTGTAAAACTCCAAATCATAGTTTGCAAAGTGATTTTTAAGTTCTAAAATAGATGTCCTTCTGAAAAGTATCTTGCCTTGTCTAATAATTCTGTTTTGAAACTATTAACTAATCTACTGAACAGATTGGAACTTTTCAGTTTACAAAAATACTTGAAATAAAAACTCGTGTCCATATATAGTATAAAAATTTGCGAGGCGAATGTTAACTAATGATTCCCTTAAGCTCCATTTTAACTGGTATTGCTATCGTCATCAAAAAATAAAAGTTATCTGTTAGGTGCTGACATAAGGTGCAAGCATAAATACAGTTATCCCTCAAATATCACAGAAAATGTAGAGCAGACGTGAAGTAGGATCACCCCTTTTATTACTACCATACTACATTTTTTCACGCCTATACAAAAATACAAGTACACAAGCACAATTATGATGAAGTGAATTCATCAAATACTAGTTATACGCACATGAAAAGACGGTAATGCATTAATATCTAAATATAATGTATATTTTAAAAAATGTAAATACTTTAAATACTTTATTCAGTGAAAATAGCTGTATATAAATCTACAAAAACAGGTTATTGGGAGTTTTAGTCCATGTCCTCTTGCAGAGTCCAGACCTCGAAGTACAGCCTTGCTTTAGGAATTAAACTTTTTATGAAGGCTTTCGACAGCAACAAATTAAAATGGTGTACAGACTATCCTAATTTCCAACACTATTATGGAAAACCAAATACAATACCACGATAAGTAATCACATCATAACATAGAAAAACAATCATGGCTGGTTCTAGAACAGATAAATTGTCATAATGTAAAATCTCAACCCTCTCATTTATTATCTATAATCCAATATTAGCATTAACTTTGACATATAGGTGGGAAGTGATAGAAATCATGCAATCACAAATAGCTTGGTGTACATTTTATCCAATTTGGTACAATCCAGATTATGAAGTAACCAATAATTTTGTATTCATTTTAGTCCATGGAAAGAAAGGAATGGACCAATTCCAGCATTTATTTCAAGTCAATATATTTAAGTCATGTAAAAAATATTGCGACACTCAAATAAATGTCAATTTCCTTCAATACATTGAAATCACGGCAGCCATCAAAATTAAATTTCCCAACACTGTTCTTAAAATAAAATTGAAAAAAATATTTCTTAACATCAACAAAAACTACTTTCAATAAGGCTATAAATTAATCATATGTTATTATTCCATGTTTACCAATTGGAGAAAAAAAAGAGTAATTACTACTCATGAATGTCCAGAAAAGTTACGTAAAACATGTCTGTAAAAATAGTCACAATGACAAAGAATATTCATTTGCTCGCACGCAAGCACTTTTGATGTTATTTATGTTATTAGACTAAATAAATTCACAGATTCCCGCTTAGGGCATAGAACAACAATCGTTTCGTAATTTGACAGTCCTTAAATACACATTTGATTAAAGGCCCAAAGCAAAATGTTTGGACATTTCTGCGTGCGTCTGACTAAACACTGCAATTTATGTCGCCCCAGGCTAAGAGAGACAGCAATAAAGTAAATTCATGACCTGAGGCAATTGGTCAAAATGTAGTCTTTCACACAATCCTGTGTTGGATTGAAAAGAATGAACATTTATGGCCCTTTAATCAAGCCTGTCTGATTTAAATTTGAATTGAATCACATTTTCCCTTGATCAGTTTTCAGATTTGAATGCACTTGTCTCACCAGCAGAGGAAAGTGTTGTTTATCAGGATCGGCCGTTGCTTGTTAATTACTTGACATTTGTCTGTGATTTTTTTTCTTTGTTTACTGTATTCACGCGCATATAAGCCGCATTTCTCGGACAAAAAAATAATGACTGAATCGAGGTTACGGCTAATATGCGCATAAAAAGACGACAAAGACGAAACGCCATCACACAATACAAAGCGGCTGGCTAATACGGTCATTTATTTCAAAATAGAGAAAAGATAAACAGATAAAACGCTAAACAAAATTAATTTTGACATCTATGAATAAAATTCAAGAAAAAAACGTGGAAAAAAACGTGAAAAAAAATCACTAGTGCCTGTGGCTGCTCACTTTGGGTGTCGCCATCTTACATTAGGCGCCGCCATTTTACTTAGGGCGCCGCCGTCTTACCTAATTCTGACTGCCCAGACGCGAGTAGATGTGTTCATAGCGCTTACCATGTCAGCACATCCCAATGGTTGTTAAGGCTGATTGTAGGTCTTGTGGTCGATTGTTAGAATATCAGCCTTTATACCTGCGTAATGTGTATCTCATGCTATTATTGCACCTAGAGACTTGGCGAACACTATACCGCTACGGACACACTTCCTGGTTGTGCTTACGTTACTTCATTGATTCATGATTGTATATTTGTGATTATGAAATAAAACAAAATTCCGCTTAGATTTTTTTTTAACCATCGAAAAACTATAAAGATCTTTCTACATAAAAAAACGATTTGGCTGCAACAACATCTTAAACTTCTGGTAAAAAAATTGTAATTTCTCTCATTAAAAAGCATTAAGTTCTCATCAAGACAGACTTATTTCTTTTTTCAAATTGAATAATTTGATATTTTGCATTAACGCAGACAGGCATATCAACTTCCTTATCATATTGACCCCAATAATCTGCTTTTGATTCATACAATATCTCAGAAATACCATATGCAATGACTTTTTTTAAGATTGGTATTTCCTATTAAAAACCATGAATATGGAGGTGAAAATTGTGAATGAGGGGTTGACTTATACGCGAGAAATTGTAAAATTTAACCATTTTAAAGGCAATTGTAAGAGTGCGGTTTATATCCCCGTAAATACGGTAATAACTCTCCTTTGCGTTTTCCCGAGTAGCTCGATCATTTGTAACAAATTCTAGAAAATATATAAAATGTGCTTCACTTTTTAATTGAACTAAGAGCAATAAAGTATTATGCTAATTCTTGAGAAGCATCTGAATATTGTCCATAATTAGTTATTGCACTTTTGGGGTTATTCTACACTTCTTCCGTTCTCCTGTAGGTCTGCGCGGAGCCATGACGTTCGCCTTGTCCATCCGAGACACTGCCACCTACGCCCGCCAGATGATGTTCTCCACCACCTTGCTGATCGTCTTCTTCACTGTGTGGATCTGCGGAGGGGGCACCATGCCTATGCTTTCCTTCATGAGCATTCCGTAAGGCCTACCCCTAAAGTCTATATTTTCAGTATTTTTCTCACCAATTACAAAATGTTGTTTCCCTCTCAGTGTGGGTGTGGATTCTGATCAAGACCAAACGGTAACTACGACTAAGTTAAAATCTATTGGTGGAATAAATAAGCAATTTTAAAAACGTGACCGAATTATTTTCCTGACAGAGTTCTGGACTGGTGGACGGTTCACTGAGAAGGAACACCAAGCATGAAAGCGCCTGGCCTTTCAGGATGTGGTACAACTTTGATCACAAGTATCCTTTGATGTGAAACAACGCAGAATTTAAAATTTAAAATTATTCATACTGATTTTGTCCCATGAGAGGAAGATCATTGAACCTTTCTGCTTATGTTTTAAGTCCCTAATGTTATATTGAGGATAATTTGCCCCTTTCCAAAATGTTTGAGGTCTTTTACAATTTTCAAACAGCTACCTGAAACCACTACTGACCCACAGTGGCCCCCCTCTGACTGCCACCATGCCCACCTGTTGTGGACCACTGGCCCGTTGCCTGACCAGCCCGCAAGCATATGAGGTTTGGACAAAGTTAAAAATACATTTTAAAACACGCCTGAAGAGCCACACATATTCAAATTCTCAAAATCATCGACCACATCTGAAATTAATCAAACCCAAGAACGAAGACAGAACACTTTTCCTTCAACACTTTCTTCCTTTTTTCTTTTATTTCAATTTGTTTAATTTTATTTTAGAATTGTTATTTTATTCATAATCACATTTTCTCTAACTCATGTTTTTTGTAAATTTGTCTTTTTTAAATCATTGTTATATACTCTTATTTTCCTTACTGCTTATTTTCACAAGGGTTGTGGGGGTGTTGGAGCCTATCCCAGCTAACTATGTTCATGAGGTGGGGGACACTGAATTGGTTGCCAGCAAATTGCAGTTTATCCTATATAGATCCATCAATTCATTCATTTCGTTTAAATAATCTTTACTTAAAAGAAAAAAATGCCCATTGCAAAATAGATGTGGGCCCTGGTTTAAATAATTGCTATAAGAACATTGATAAACAACAAAAAAGTCATCATTCCTGCATGAGAGGGTTAAGCTTTTAGAGTTGCCATAGAATATTTATTTTAGTGTCTCATCCACAGTTTGTTTTTTGCACACTAGAACGAAGGGCAGCTGCACGACGACGACTCTGATTTCATCCTAAACGACCCCAGAGTGGGCGACATGTACGCCGACGTCACCGTCAGTACGGACGGCTCGGGCTCCGGGGGCATCAAGAGCCATCACCTGTCCGCCCCCGACGAGTGCCCGGAACACGAACTTGGGCTGACCGATCAGGAGGTGCCCATCCGGGGCACTCGCCTGGTCCTACCCATGAATGACACCGTCGATCCCCCAACAACAGTAACCCTACCTCCGCCGCCTTCGCCGCCCCGCACGGATCCTCGCAGGCACAGACTGTAAGAAAAGTGTTTTACGGTGGCGGGATGTGGCTTCTCTTTGCCATCATGGAAGATTTAATTTCAAGTTGATTCTGAACAGAAAACAAGATTGAGGCAGTAACTGTACTTAAACAACAGTACTGTATTTCTTGCAGGCCATTCAGGAGACAATTTCTCATTTCAATGATACAAATCATGGTAAACATAATTTAACGGTCAAATTATTTCATAACTGTAATGGTATTTTTACTAATCTAACGTAGTAACTGAGCCACTTCTGAAAAATATGGCCTGAATTAATCATTACGGTCAATTGATTGTAAGGGAGTCCTCGAGTTACAACCGAGTTCCATTTCTATGCTAGCGACGTAACCTAGGATTAAAAAAAATAGATGCTGTATATACCATTATTGCTGAGAAGTGCATGAAGAGTTAGGCTTCTCAATAATTTATTTGCAACCGAAAGCACAGAACATGACAAGCCTTGGCTGTAGATAATGCCAATTGAAAAGACTTCCCTACTCCTACCTCCCTCATTCACACCAGTTGGTGCTCGGACGTTTGGTGGCCGGTCTTTTGGTCCCTTTTGGTCGCTGGTCTTTTGGTCCCTTTTAGTCGAGAGTTTACTGTTGAAACCAGCTCTCAAAATTATATTCAGGAGAGAGAGTTTAATATCTAAGAGAGAGAGTTTAATATCTAAGTACTGTTTAATATCTAAGTACTGTTGAAAACAGTAGATATTTAGATCTTAAACTCTCTTGAATATAATTTTTAATGCTGGTTTCAATACTTAGATATTTAACAGTACTTAGATATTAAACAGAACTTAGATATTAAACAGAACTGAGATATTAAACAGTACTTAGATATTAAACAGTACTTAGATATTAAACAGTACTTGGATATTAAACAGTACTTTGATATTAAACAGTACTTAGATATTAAACAGTACTTAGATATTAAACACTCTCTCTTAGATATTAAACTCTCTTTCTTAGATATTAAACTCTCTCATGAATATAATTTTGAGAGCTGGTTTCAACAGTAAACTCTCTGTCACCATTTGACCGGTGAGCAAAAGACCGGTGAGCAAAAGACCGGTGAGCAAAAGACCGGTGAGAAAAAGACCGGTGACCAAAAGACCGGTGACCAAAAGACCGGTGACCAAAAGACCGGTGACCAAAAGACCGGCGACCAAAAGACCGGCCACGACACTGGTGAGACACGTGGTGGGTTTAGGGATAGCCCAGTAAACATAGCACTCAACACATCAACATTGTCACTTGAAACATACAGAAAATCCAGTTCGTTAAATTACTGTCCTTATTTTTAGTTTACATGAACCGGAAGTTGTTTGACTTTGACTAATGCAGTGCTTCTCAATTATTTTCTGTTAGGCCCCCTCTCTGGGGGCATAATGTGTAACCCGAGGACTCACTAAAAATCTTTACGTGAATAGGCCCAGTTCGGCTGTGTAAAAATTGCGAGGAGTGTGTGAAGGCACACCAAGCAAGGTCAGGTACTGCCAGTCCAAATGACATGTAATGATGTGCATGTTGAGTTAGTTGTGAGAGGGAAAAGCCACACTGAAACTGACTACATTAATCCCTCGATTATTGCGGTTAATGTAGACCAAACATGGCAGTGATAAACGAAAAACTGCAAAGTAGGGTCACTCACCCATATTTATAAAAAAATATCATGTTATTTTTTTTTACTTCAGTGCTGAGTACTAGTAGCAAGCGGAAGACAGGAGTGGTTTCAGCGTGGCTTTTCACATTTTTATGAAGTTTTAAAAAAATGCTTCAGTGCTTAATTCTCTGTTTTCCGCCGTTTTCCTAGTAGCAAGCGGAAAACGGGAGTGGGTTCCGCTTGCAAGTTTCAGCGTGGTATTTCACATTTTTATGAACTTACAAAAAAATAATAATTAAAAAAAACAAATTCCCCCAGAAAAAAATCTGCAATGTAGTGAAGCCGTGAAAGTTGCAGACAAAATATTTGAGGGATTACTGTACTTCCACTCTCTAAATACATTTTGGGAGTACCTGTGTGTTTCTATAATATGTGGAATTATTTATAAATGTATTTTTTGTTTTGAGATTTGACATTTCTTTATCATAGTTTGTTTTAGATGTAGGACGGCTCACAGGCAAGAAGCACCTTATTTTCACCCTCTGGAGGCCCCGCGATTGTCTCATTTTATGAGCGGTACGCTGTATGTATATGTAGGGAGTCGAGAGGTGGAAAGACAACATTTCTGGATTTTCATTCAGAAAATTTCTTACTGTATGCGTGCGTAAAAAAAAAGTCGGAAGTTTGGATAAGAAATTCCCCTGTGACTTCCATTTACAGTACTCTTCTCTGACTTATGCGACACACAGGCATTTCACGTCTTTTCTCAACTGTCGTGAATTCAAGTGCCTATTATGTAAATTGAACTCCTCAGTGTAGATTTGTACATTGGATTAATGCAGTCAGGTTATTATTTTGAATGACACTAAATGAGCCGGATTGTTTTGAATGTGACTGGTGCAGTTATTTTAATGGTCATTTTTGGTGCAATTGAGATTACAACCCATCACATTGTACAAACGTGCAGGTGTGCTGAACTGGAGGGTGACGGTTATGTTTAAATTAAGTAATTTTAATAGAGTGGAACCCCCTAAGGGATTTTGCAATGAACTTGGGAGGTTCTGCTGTACCAATACAGAAATATATCACCCACTAATTATGTCAGGCTTTTTCAACACTGTAAGCAGGTCGTTTTGTTTGACAATATAAGGATGAATTATTTAAACCCTCAAAGTGTTATTGTTTTTGTTTCTAGTAGTTCTATTCAGAATTAAACCTTTCAACATATTCTACAGAATATGGACGAGGCTGTAACTTTCATGTATGAAGGATTTACACTATGAATGCTCAGATTTAATTTATGGAACTTAACTCATAGTGATGAGTCTCCAAACTTGGTATTTTTGAAAAAAATGATTCTGTTTTTTTGTAGGGATTGAACACTGGAATGTGTGAGCATGGAAGCAATGTTTGACTATGTGAATCTTAAAAAAAAAAGAAATATGATCTAATGTATAGGAAATATGTGACTGAGTTGCTTCCTTCTATCCCATCGTTCTATATTTTTGGTCTCCTGGCTGCCATCTTGTAAATGTACCAGAAATAAATGTCAAGGATTGCTCATAGTGTGTACTCAGTCTGTGAATTTATTTTGTTGCAGTGTTTTTGTATTTGTGTTTGGTGGTTTTGATCATAAGGAGAGCCACCGATGTCTGTTGAGAGTATTTTTTTGTCAAAAGGTTACTGAATTATGAATGAAAACAAATCTTGAGTTTGATTCAATACACTTCACTAAAACCACAATACCACTTTTTGCAATATGCATAAGAATATTTGAAGCAGAATTGCTCCTTACCGTGAACAATTTATGAAATATTTAGATTAAGTTTCTACGAGCTCAGCAATAATGTTCTAAATTAGCACAAGTGTACACCATTCTGCTGTCCATACACTTAGTTAATTTTTTTAAATATTTCACTTCATGTGTGAAATAACCTCATCACCCATTGAGCACAAGACAATAAGAAATTAAAATTGGAAGAGTTTATTTTAAGATACGATGATTTCTAAAGGTGGGGTCAATCTTTTTAGAGTAATTAAAAAAAAAGTAAACACATGGCCATGTTTTTTATTCACATGACTATGCAGAGTAATTATTCCAAAATAATAGTATTAAGCAGACAGACAATTAAATATATTTTATTGGGTTTAATTAATTAAATTAAGTATAAATTAATAATACAATAATTTGTATTATTAATTGGTGTAAAATAAATTTATTGATTTATTAAATCATATACTCGTATAATGGCAATAAAAGCATTCAATTCAATTTCTTGTATTTGAAAAGTAACCCAGAAATAATGAAATCACGTCATTTTGTAGTAGCAGAACTTGGTACTAAGTAGTCCAGAAATTTAATTTTAACATGTATACGTATGCATATATTGTAGAATTGAACTGCAGGCTAGCTGCTTTATTTTGAAAGTTTCACAAGGAAATCTCAATTTTGATTTTATTTTGAAACGTACTGGCTTCATTCGGTCTCCCCTTGGTTGTTTATGTCTCGCAGACATGAACTGAACCAGGTGCGAAGTGAACATCGCCGAGTCCAACCGCGTCTCGTCACGCGGGGTGAGACGCACGTCCGCGGCCACGCAACTCAAACTTAACCCGGTAAGAAGCACCATAAAAAAATGGGGACTGCGCGTGTCATTTTACTTGATGTTTTATTTATTTATTTTTATTTTTTGTAGAAAACTACAAATTACTTTCCTTACGCTTATGACACTACGCCGTGATTAATATTCATAAAATGAATTATATATTGATAATGGGTAAAAGCAAACTGCCATACGTCCATGAGTAAGAATCTACAGTTGTCTGATCACAATGCTGATATCATAATCACACGTCTTGTGATTTCTTAGTTTGCCTTGCAAAAATGTCTCAAATCTAACAAGGAAACAAGCATAAAAGTTTTTGCATGGGGCGTTGTCTCTGTTAGTGGTTATGAGTGTGTGAGTGTGTAAGAAGTCGTGCAATCTGTTTCCAGTTAGTAAGTTTCCTCTCCAGCCCTTGTGATCGAAGTGTTGAGACAAAAAACACACTCAAAGTTCAATTAAAATTCTTGGTAAGCAATTTATTATTCTGTTTGAGTGTGTTTGTGTAAATGTACTGTTCACAAAATCAAGATAGATTGTTCAAGGACTTGTCTCCATCCAAAATAGCTTTTAAAAAGCATCAAAAGCTATATAGTCAAACATAAATATATGGTTTTCTACAGCCTGTGGTCATGTTCTTTGTAATAGCATAAACAAGAAGCAGGTGTGATAGCTTACTAGATTTGTTTTTGAGTCCGAGTAAAACTTTAATAGAATTACAATCCATTCTGAACTGTGAGACCGAGTAGGGTATAATCCCAATTCAGTGCCATTGAAAATGGCATTGGCTGATAAGTCGTCGTGTTGGTTATCATTGAATAATCAAGCAATTTTAAAAAGAATCTTCCAGTAAGTAGTTGCAATTACTGTGATTAACTACATAAAAAGTTCCAACATCCGTTAACATGGTGTGCAGAGTCAACTACAGTCAAATACAGTAATATCTTGATATATGAGTGCCCCAACACATGAGACATTTGAGATACAAGGAAAATTCCAAGCAGATATTTGCCTTGAGATACGAGCATACGAGACAACGTGGTGGCCGAGTCCGCAAGAGTCTGCTTATGATGACGGCACACTGTCTTTCTCGCCGCATCTCGCCCGCGTAAAGATACCTACAAGCACTGGGCGTACAGGTTGCATTTTTAATCAGTGCAGAATTAAGGGGAAAAACAATGGTTCTAAGCAAGCCGGTGCAATGAAGGGTAGTGAGAAGAAAAAGTGTATGCTGACTATTGATATTAAGCACGAAATAATCAAAAAAACATGAGTGGTGTACGGGTGACTGAGCTGGCTCGCCAATATGAGAGGAGTACTTTGACAATATGTACCATCCTTAAGCAGAAGGATATCAAGCCTTCCAAAGGACTAAACATAATTTCCAAGCTGCACAGTGACATTAATAACGAAATGGAGAGGCTTCTTTTAATGTGGATAAAAGATAAACAGTTAGCAGGAAATAGTGTGACCGGAGTCAAAAAAGGGGACTCTTAGACATCAGATGAACCCAAAGTGAATCGAGGCTTGTTCGATAATTTTAAAAAATGAATTCTCGGTTCTGAGGCATGGTGAACAAGGAAGTTTTGCCTCGAAAGCCATGGTGGAATACATTAACATCTTTGCCATAGTTATTGCACAAGAAGGTTTACCGTATTTATTCGCATATAAGCAGCTTTTGTCGGACAAAAAATGACTGAATCGAGGGTATGCCTTAAATAGTTACCGCCATGGCCGATGTGATGTCATGACGCAAGACAATGCGGCCGATACGGTCATTTATATCAAAATAGAGAACAGATAAACAGATAAAACGCTAAACAAAAAGTATTTTGACGTCCTATGAATGTAATTCAAGGAAAACGTGTGCCAGTCACTCGCTCAGGGCATCACCATCTCACCATAGTTAAACGTACTCTGACTGGCTAGACACGAGTACACTTAATTTTGTCTGCTACTGCTGGCTCAATGTAAAGCATTGTAACAATATGGGCTATAAAAGTACACAACTCAATATTTAACATTTGGTCAACCATTTGGAATAGAAATGGTAATGCTATTGAAGTCCAACCCTGTGAGGACATGTTTGTAATGTGATTGGCCAAAGAAACTATTCCATTGCTTCATTAATCAAATTTACATGGGTTAGCACTACTGATTCCGAAAGCTCTTGATTGACAGTGCACCACCTAGGAAGGAATATAATTCCAGAAAGAAATGAAGGACTTGCAGGGATCTATTAATTCCATTCAGAGACTGACCTTCATCTATATTTCAATTCTTAAATAATAGGATGGTTTTTGTAAGCATTGTTGTGTAGTTTCTCCCACTATCTAGAATTTATAAGTCCAATGTTATCAGACAGATTGTCAGTCTACTCTAGTCAATACCACAGTTGCATTCGTGCATTCAGAAACCTCTTTCAAACTCTCCAAAGGTTAAGCATTTCCCCCCCCAAAACCTTGCCAAAAGTTTCCGCAGACTGTAAAAACGGTTGCCTCGGATCACTTAAATTGTTCTACAGTCCTGGCAGAAATCCCCTCCAAGACGCATCCAGCTTTCTGCTTTAACACTTAAATCATTGACTGCCTAAAAAGGACTTCGGTCAGGAAAATATTTAGCATAGAGACTTTGACTGCATTGAGATTGATGTTGAATAGTTTGTACAATTCAACAATCCTCACGACAATAGTTTATTAATTTTGATTTGCCTTTTTAACATGACCTGAACACAACAAAAAGTGCTGTGGATATTGTTATGAGGGAAAATTGATAATATTTGAAATGTTGAGGCAAACTATCATATCTTGCGTTATAGTTGAATAGGTTTGAATGTTGTATCAGAATTACTAAAGTTCTGCGATAAATTGCTGTCAAAAATGAAACAAATAAATAAAACTACCTTGTTCTTTTATTAACAGTATTCTGTGCCCTTCATAGTTCCCTCCAGTAACTAACCCTAACCCGTTTCTCATAGAAATGAACTAAAAACAAATTTGTTCCAACCCTCTGAGAAAAAAAAACACCAAAAAACTGAATATTTGAATGGAAAAACTTTTTTTTTGTCCTAATTCGCCATCTATTGACAAGGTAACAAATTAACTAATGGTTATGATGTTTAATAGTACTTAAAATTAGACAGATTTTACGGAGGTGAGAGAGAGGGGCAAAGAGAGAGAAAGACTTTTTGAACGGCAACACGCTCGTAACATAACATAAACAAATTTAAATGATCTTGGATTACAATACAGACACACACAAAAATAAATTTAATCTAACCTTACACTAAACTTAATTCTAATTTTGTTTTAAATTTTTATACCTTTCTTCTCCCGGGTTGGCTCTATTTGCCCCGCCTCCATCCAGACTATCTGGATTTTTAAAAGGAACCTATTGAGGGTTGTTTGCTTTCGTCTTCGCTTCAAAATATTCTGAAATTGATTCGCAAAAATTTCCTCACAATAAGATAATACACGACCAATTGCCAACGAGAAGTAGTATATAGTCTGCTCGTATTATCGAACAAGCTCCACCGCCATTCGCCACTGACTAACGGGGGGGAAAAACACTGAAAAAAATGCAACGCTGCGCCCAATGCTCGTAGAGACATTTACACGAGGGAGTTGCGGTCAGATGATGTTCTCATAAGCAGCCTCTCGCGGCTGTCTCGAATGCTCGTATATCAAAATTTTTCTCGTATCTCAAGGTAAATATTTGCTTGAAATTTTAATAGTATCTCAAGGTAAATATTTGCTCGAAATTTTAAACGTATCTCAAGGTAAATATTTGCTCGAAATTTTAATCGTATATCAAGGTAAATATTTGCTCAAAATTTTAATCGTATCTCAAATTGCTCGTATGTCGGGGCACTCGTATATCAAGGCATTACTGTATTGGAAAAAACGCAATTGTCAGAGTGTCTGCGTTTGTACGGCGCTGGCAGTCTTGCTACAGAGACTTCCTGTTTCTGTGTTCCAGCACATTCTTGGTCGGTAAGCTCATGCCAACATTGAGCCCGATGCAGATGTTGTGCAGACAAATGTGAAAATTCTGTGTGATGTTAGATAGCTCGGCACGGGTGTTGATTTAATGTCGCCCTAGCGAACACGCGGCTCCCGGCCAAAATGAATGCGGCTCTTTGCTTTTTATTATATTTTTTTATATACTATTGATCTCTGCCTCGTTTCATGTTTCTCTTATTATTCCTTTATTCTACCTTAAAACACACTCAAATTATTAGGGCTCATTAAAAACAAGTAGAAAATTATATATTATATATTTTGTAAGGGGAAGAAAGTGTTATGGTGAATAATATGGCTTTAATTGCTATTTTGTGTGTGTTTGTCTGATTTGGCAGTTTGTGTTGCTCTTTGACTCTGTTTAAAATTTTGGCTCTTTGTGTTTAACTTGTGGACCTTGTGTCTGACGAAGGGGCACCACATTGTGCACGCATAGGGCCAAACTTCCCCCCCAAGCCCAACATGAATCCTGCATTAATATTTATAACTGTTAAATGCCCAAGTGGTAAAAGACATTCTTCCCACTAAACATGCTTCAACCTACTTGTTACATGCCAGAATCGCAAACACTTGCACACTCCCTTGAAGGCTTTTATTCACACTTAACTGTGCAGGATAATGATAGCTACAATATCTAGCTATCTGCAGTCAAAAACGTGGCTTATGATTTAAAAAAAAAAAAAGGCTGAGAAAAAAAGTTGTGACTTGTCAGGTGACGTCACCTGAATGTGATTTTCTTTCCTTTTGACCTGGGTGGAATTCCCGGCAAGGTTTCCTGTTAGCGATTAGTCCCCATCAAGTCTAAGTGGCAAAAGTGAACTGCAGGTTGGTGGTTGAAATGCAGGAAGTTTATTTTGGAACCATATTGGCAAGTTTTAAGACGAGATGCTATGCTACATTTCTCCGTACGAGGTCTGTGGCTTTCAGAAGTAGGAAAAAGTAGAAAGAATGAAACGTCACAAAACATTAGGTTGTTCTATTAAAGTTTTAGAAGCAATTATTTATCCATTAATCGTCTGAAAATTGATGTCAAAATCACAACATATTATCTCTCTAGTACTCCGTATTGTAAATAAAGAACAAATCAACTCGTAATCACCTAAATAAATAAAAAAAAGTTTTTAAAAAAGAGCTTGTGTGCTGTGTGGATTCACAATTCCCTTTAATGAGAATTAACTCTGGCGGACCAATAGGGTGAGTGGCTAGTGCGTCAGCCTCACAGCTCTGTGGTCCTGGGTTTGAATCCAGGTCATGTCCATCTGTGTGGAGTTTGCATGTTCTTCCCGGGCCTGGGTGAGTTTCCTCCGGGTACTCCGGTTTCCTCCCACATTCCAAAAACATGGTAGGCTGATTGGACACTCTGGACACCCATACCTAGAGGCATTTGTAAGTCGTGGTATGACTGTAATTTGTATTTAGTTACTTTATATGGGAAAAATGCTTTGAGATACGAGTAAATTGACATCCGAGCTCGGTCCTGGAATGCATTAAGCATGTATCTCTCGGTGTTGAAAAGAACAATTTTACATCAGTTGGCCCTACGAATTTGAAGATGCACACTACCTCTTTGTTTTGGCACTAACTGGTATACAATGAGACTGGATGTGGAACAGGTCATTTACTTAAAGTATCCATTAATGCACTGGTCAAAACTTTAAATGCAACACAAAGCTACGCATTCCATCATGCTCCTTGTGCTCTTGGAGTTGCTGTAGTATTTAATAGCACATTTAACCTATACAGTGTTCCCTCGCTACTTCGCAGTTCAGCTACCGCCGACTCAGAGCTTTGCGGATTTTTTTTGGAAAAAAAAATACAAATATTACATTGAAACAACATATTTGACAGTTTTTTGTTATAACATGAATTTCACTATCTCTACCCGTATTATATAGGGTGTACTGTATACAGGGGGGTAAAAAAATAAAATAAAATAAATATATTATTATTATTTTTTTTTAAAATTAAATTCAAATTAAGCATTTTTGAAGGGGAATCCCTACTTCGCAGAAATTCACTTATCGCGGTTGGTCCCAGTCCCCATCAACCGCGGTAACCGAGGGAACACTGTATATTTAAGGCACCAATGACTCATATCTTGATCTGATGGAGTTTGTTATTTTTTTTTTAGTTTTGGCAGAGATTAAAAATGTCAACCAGCGCACAGTGTTTCTACTGTCGCGAGGACCTCGGCGGAAGGAGGTTCGTACGCAACAAGGGCCGTCCGGTGTGTGTACGCTGCCACACCAAGTTCTGTGCCAACAGCTGTGCCGAGTGCCAACGACCCATCTCCGTGGAATCCAAGGTAATGTAAACGCACTTGCATCTTTCAGTAAACGCAGTATTTGGTACCTGGGTGTGACGCTAGCTCCCTTCAGGAGCTGAGCCACAAAGGCCGCTACTGGCATGAGGACTGCTTCCGATGCGCCAAATGCTACAAGCCACTGGCTAAGGAGCCGTTCACCACCAAGGATGACCGCATCCTCTGTGGCAAGTGCTGCTCCAGAGAAGAGGCCCCTCGCTGCCACATCTGCTATAAACCCATACTTGCCGGTAAAACAAATTTAATAAGGTGCAGAAACTGTATATATCGGACTGTAGGTCGCAGCTTAGTATGTATGTTGCATTGGGGTATGAATTGCATTTGAGTATTTTTTTATCTTTTACTGAGGTTAAGAACCAATATGCATTGTAGACAGAAGTACAAAATGGAGAACAACTGTCTAAATAGGCATCTTTATTTAGATAGCTTAACTATAGTTGGCAAATACAAGCTGTGATGAGGTGAATCCACGACATTCGATCCACAAAGTGGCTGTGTATTAGTGTATGTTGTGTATCTAGTGCAGTGCTTCTCAAATAGTGGGGCGCTCCCCCCTGGGGGGGGCGCGGTGCGATACCTGGGGGGGCGCGTGTAACCCTGGGGAACAGGATTTTATTTGGCCGTACTAGTATAAAGTGTAATTGCGCATCCACAACAGTAGCTGGCAGTGGCGCTCTCATTGTTACTTCTGTCATGTTTGTGAGAGTGCAACATTTCACATGTTGTACCTATAACACTTTTATAAAATGATTTTATTTATAGTCACGGTGGGAAGTGGGGGGGGGGGGGGGCGAATAGTTTTCTTCTTGCTAGGGGGGGCCTAACAGAAAATAATTGAGAAGCACTGATCTAGTGGTACCTTGAGATACGAGCTTAATGCATTCCTGAGCTTGTGTCGATTTACTCGTATCTCAAATCAATGTTTCCCCTATAAATAAACTAAAAACAAATTACTTCATTCTCTAAAAACACAAAAAAACAGGATTAGCTGCACAGTGACATTCATAACGACATAGAGAGCCTTCTTTTAATATGGATAAAAGATAAACAGTTAGCAGGAGATAGGGTGACCGAGTCGATAATATGCAAAAAAAACCTGTGGAATCTACATGGACTTGAAAGCACGGCAAGCATCTAAAAAAGATCCGCCTCGAAAGCCGCGGTGGAATACATTAACATCTTTGACCCGGTTATTGCACAAGAAGGTTTAAATCTAGTGTAACGTAAGTTAAAAACTTATTTTTAAGTGTGCATAGTAATCTAAGTTAAATTTAAAGTTTGTTATGTTACGACCGCGTCCATCAAGTCTCCCTTCTGTGCTTTCTCTTTCTCTCTCTTTCTCTCTATCGTCCACGGAGTCTGTCTCTACTCAGTAACGTCACATTTTAGTATTGAAGATCATAACCACTAGATAGTTTTTTGTCACTTTGTGAGTAGTATGTTTTTCCATTGTAATATACTCTTTTTGTGTTTTTTCTGAGAGTGGGAATGAATTAATTTGTATTTAGTTAATTTCTATTAATTTGAAATTGACTTGAGATATGGGTAAATTGACAGTCGAATTCGGTCCCAGAACGCATAAGCCCATATGTCAAGGTTTTACTGTATAGAGACGTTTAAAAGTAAAAAAAAATAATAAATAGATACTACGATAGACAAGGTATTTCTATAATTAGTTTACCAAACTCTCTATCTCACTCCAAATCGTTATGAAATCTAATATAGTCTTAATCTTCAGTATAACCACTCTGGAGGTAGAGGGAATGCTATCTAGCTATTTTACATCTATATGAGTGAAAATAAAACACAAATAAGTTGCATGTGAGCATTTGTGTGACTTCCAGACCATATAAAACAGCATACAGATATAGTTTTCATAAAGTATCACTTAGAACAAAATTGATGTCTTTCACCATCAATGGCAGTCAAAGAATGAAATAGGAAAGCTTTCCGTGAACAACTGAACTAACTTGGTATGAATCTTCATTTCCAGGCACGGAGAGCGTGGAGTACAAAGGCAACTCATTCCACGACGAGTGCTTTACCTGCTGCCACTGCAAACGACCAATGGCATCGCAGAACTTCATTGCCAAAGAAAGTGACATTTACTGCAGCCCTTGCTATGACAACAAGTTCGCAAAAATCTGCGTCTCCTGCAAAAAGGTCAGAACACAACCACGTCGGGATCACTTATCACAACTGAGCCACTTGTACGATGACTCTTGTGCAGCCAATTGTGTCCGGAGGAGTTAACTACCAAGAGCAGCCTTGGCATGGTCACTGCTTCGTGTGTAGCTCCTGTTCCAAGCCACTAGCTGGGTCCAGCTTCACCAGCCACCAGGACCAGGTCTTCTGTGTGGACTGCTACAAGAGCAACGTGGCTAAGAAATGCAGTGGATGCCAAATGGCCATCACAGGTTCCTTTTTTTCCCACCTACATTCATCTTTGGAAAAAGACTCCATCTGGTGTATTTTTGGGCGTGTTAAAAAAACTAAAAACTTTTTTCTTTGGGCCAGGTTTTGGCAAAGGGGTGAACGTGGTGACCTGCGAAGGAGGCTCCTGGCACGAATACTGCTTTAACTGTAAGCAGTGCTCCCTCAGTTTGGCTAATAAGCCATTTGTGACCAAAGGCAGACACATCCTCTGCACTGACTGCAGCGACAAGTAATTAGCAAACCCCCCGCGGTGTTCTCATTGGCTGTAATTGAGTTAAGGACACGCTGTAGTAAAGATATCTTTTTTTCTTTGGCTGCTCTGTTAACAGCTTACCGTATTTTCTCGCATATAAACCGTATTTGTAACTCCAAAAAAAAAAAGATGACTGAATCAAGGTTATGGCAAAGTAACCTTTTTCTATTACTTGGTTATTTTCTGTTTTGCAGTAAGAAAACAACCATTGCTGGATGAAATCCTTCCTTATATTGACCCTAATCATGTGCTTTTGATTCATAGTTTGTCAAAAATAACGCGTGATGAGTTTTTTTCTAAGATTTTCCCTTCATAGTAAGACACTTTGTACTCCCTATTAAAACCATGAATATGGAGGTGAAAATTGGGAATCAGGGGCCATCTTATATGCGAGGAATTGTAAAATTTGACGATTTTAAGGCAATTTACGCTTATACAAGAGAGGCTGGATTATATGCGAGAAATTGATCTAATTCAATGATTTTAAGGGAATTTACGCTTATATGCAAGAAAATACGGTAACCACTTTTTACAGAACATGAACAGACAAATTCATTTCTTGGTCATTTTTTTGCTGGGTAATAGAGTGAACCTTTCACAATGATTAGGTTGTCTTTAAATCAACGTTTTTAGCCCAGGCAGTTGTTATCCAAAGTGCAAAAAGGAGTTAAAGAAAGAATGTTTTAGGACAATCATTAGCTGTGAGAATGTACTGAATTTCTTCATATAACAAAAAGTACAACAACAAACTCCAACCTCACAAAATAGTGGGGTTTCTCTATTTCTTCAAGATTCATTGTTGTATTTTGGAAGTAGACATTCACGATTTTTTGAAAATATACTTTTATTCAAAATGTTCTGAAGGAAAATTTGATATTTTAAAAATATTGTTGAAATACTATCAGGAAAAAGTCAAATTTTTCCTTATTTTTAAGATAGAAAGATGTATTTTTTCCACTTGATTTTTAAGTAAAATATTGACATTTTAATTGTTAATGTTGTAATAATTTTATTTTAACTTAAATTAAAGTTTCTGTGTACATATATTACTAAACTGAAAGGTGTATTCACCCACCCAAAACAAAGTTAAAAATTCTAATTCAGAATTTGGAAATATTTAGCAATGCAAAAAAATGAAATAAACGAATTTTCACTTTCAATATCATTGTTAACATGATATTAAGAAAGTGTGCATTTTCAAGCCCCTAACAAAATATTTTAATAAATAGATAAATATTTGTACAACCATTTCTCATCTTATATTTAAATCAATTATTTTAAAGAAACTTTTTTTCACCCTCTTCAAAATATACAACCTCATTTTCATACCTGTCAACCTCGAACCATTTGTGATCTTACCAAATTTTGTTTTCGCCCTTACATATATGTATAAATACATGGAAAATCTTACCACTTTACTTTTTTGTAAAAAATCACGAACAACAAAATGAAAGTAAACATAAACAAGGGAACAGGAAACGGAAATCACATGGTGAAAGTGTTACAAAACGAAATGTTTATCATGATCTTTTTTTTTTAGCCAATCAGAGGCGCCGGTACATATATCACTTGGCAGACATGCGTTTCCGGGAACGATTCTCAAAATCACCGTTTAGCGTACCATTTTCATGTGTACAGCGTACCAATATAAAAATGGGCTTTCAGTTGTACCAATTACGGCGAGAACGTACCAGTTGACAGGTATGCATTTTCAATGACCATGCAGTGATAATTTTACAATTGGCACACTGCGAGTCCCAGGGATTCGCTTGTCTGAAAACTGTGCGTCCCAGGAAACTTGTCACGAGTCCCAACATACTACGGATGCAAATAAAACATAAACAACCATATATAAACATTCAGATTTAATTTATTTATTATATGGTTTAGGGTTAGGGTTTATTTATCATTGTACTAGTCTTTCAGCTCGTAGATCCTCCTCTCTTTGCAGCCAAAAGTCTTTTGAAATGTGCGTATTTTTCCTTGCCGCCCCCGTTTTGCTTCATGATCATCGATCGAATCTTCTGCAGTTCTTTTCTTACTAGTTGTATTTTTAACTGCGAAATAACTATCCAGACTGTTTTGCTTTTTCTGAAACATTTTTTATCTTTCTTACACTATTACGAAACTCTTGCTATCGCTTTCTCTCCTTCGTCTGCTAGTGTCTGCTAGTCTCGCGAGAATTATTTCGCAAAGATTATGTGGAATAAATTGGTTTGCTATCGGATATATGTGTTTTGGTTTTTTTTTTTGATAAAAATTTCTTTGCGTCCGAAAAAAGCACATTACTTGAAATTGTGCGTCTGGAAGAAAAGCTGTGCGTATCAGACGCAGGACGCAGAGGTAACGAGAACACTGCCATGTTTTTGTTATATCAGAAAATGTTAGATTTTTCTTTTGCATTTTGAAAATATGTATTTTAGTTTCTTTTCATATTGCAAATTAATATAAAAAATGTCAAAAACAAAAAGAAAACAATTGCCACCATGAATTAAACCTATGTTCATAATAATGGTGCTTACTAATTCTTAGCTGTCACTTCTATTTAATGAGCACTATTGTGAGGACAAAAGTTTTCTGCTATTGACTCCCCGCAACAAATATTTATACTTTATCTTGTTCTCATGTACAGTCATGGCCAAAAGTTTTGAGAATGACACATAGAAACTTCCATTGATCCCATTGAGAACTTGTGGTCAATCCTCAAGGGGCGGGTGTACAATCAAGACCCCACAAATTTTGACAGAAACTAACTACTAAATTGATTTATTAAGTTAAGTAATGCCAAATGGATTTAGAAAAGGCAACAATACAACCAATAATGATTAACACAACTTACCACAGACAGTTTTCGTGTTTTATGAGCTACATTTGGCCAAAAATTATTAATAATACAAAACAAGACAGGGAGATAATTGTTTATTTCTGAGTAAACTCCTCTCCTATTGGTTTAATCATGTTACCATATTATGCAGTGTCTTATTATATTCCGTACATAAAATGCGATACTAGTGATTGACCTTTGTCTGTGATAAGTAATCTGATAGCCACATTTTTTAAAAAAAACAGAAGGATTGTTTTACTTTACAAAATAAGATTTTGATACACCTATCCACGAAAATATCCATCGGTTGTTTAACGGTGTCCACTTCGAAACACTTATCTCTGACGCCATCTTGTGTACACTTTCTTTATTGAATTGAATTGGACTATTAAAATAATTTGTTTCGTTCTTATAAAGCAGTGCTTCTCAATTATTTTCTATTAGGCCCCCCCTAGCAAGAAGAAAACTATTTGCGCCCCCCCCCACTTCCCACCGTGACTATAAATAAAATCATTTTATAAAATTGTTATAAGTACAACATTTTACCCTTATTAACATTAAAGAAAAGAAAAAAAAGAAAGAAATATAGTCAAACTTACAAAGAATAACTTTATTAAATCTTGTTTTAAGTCGGCAACAGAAAAGATTTTAAGTGCATCAATGCCTGAAATAAAAAATAAATGAGAGCGCCACTGTCAGCTACTGTAGTGAATGCGCAATTACACTTTATACTAGTACGGCCAAATAAAATCCTGTTCCCCAGGGTTACACGCGCACATAAAATTGAGAAAATGTGCGCCTGTAGATCTGCCTTGAGTCCATTCTGATCATGTTTTTCCACATAAACGAGTTTTAACCTGAGAACCAGGTATCACAAATTATGTCTACAAATTCATTTTTGCAACCACTAACTTTCCTTGACATGATTCTCGGCTCGGGAGCCATATGTGGCTCTTTTGATGGGTGCATACGGCTCTGAGCTAAAATATGGAATCTGGTGGTGAGAGAGCCGAGTCCCGGACGCACCAATAGGAACGTCACTTTGGCACTGTGGCGTTGATTTTTTCTTCATTAGAGTCTTCAGCAGCCATTCTCTCATTGATACTCATTGAACTCATTGATATTCATTTATTAGCAACAAAGTAACAATGTTGTCAAAATAATTCAGACATTTTGTACTTTAAAAGTGGTAAAATGACAAAAATAATCCCACATTTTCATGTATTTTTACTTTTAAACTGTGAGTACAGCTTTCAAGGAATAACATTTGAAAATAAGAATTGTTTGTGGCTCTCTCTTTAAAAAAGTTTCCCGATCCCTGGCCTAGAGTGACCGCAGCCTCTCCATGTTAAATTATTTATTGGTGAATATCAAATCAAAATTGTATTGATGCACCATTGAATTGGGATGGCATGGGCAAAACTTCTCATGTTTTATGTAGTATATATATTCATTCAGTGAACAAGCAAATAGATGCGGAATGGTTTGGAGAGTTCTATGAATATGAAATTGTCAAGATAAATTCCTCACATACAAGGGCACATGAACAAACACACAATCACAGTACACATCATATACCGTATTTTCATGACTATAAGGCGCACTTAAAATTCTTGAATTTTCTCCAAAATAGACAATGCGCCTTATAATCCAGTGCGCCTTATATATAGAAAAAACAGAAAACCAAAAACGAAAAACCACCACTGTCGGATATTAAAAAAACACAAACGCCTGAACTGAAACAATACTGTTAAATATGCAGATGCCATCTTAGTTAACAACATCTTCCATCATATAGCTCCTCCCCTCCTGCAAGATTTTATACAAAAAAATCCAAAACATCAACAATGGCTGGCTCTAGAGGTGACTGTGTAGTCAGTGCTTCGTGGTACCTGGAAGTCAATAGCAATTACCATATTTTCACGACTATAAGGTGCACTTAAAATCTTAAATTTTCTCCAAAATAGACAGTGCGCCTCATAATAGAGTGCGCCTTATAATACAGTGCACCTTATAATACAGTGCGCCTTATAATACAGTGCACCTTATAATACAATGTGCCTTATAATACAGTGCGCCTTATAATACAGTGCGCCTTATATATAGAAAAAATGTCATTCATTGAGGGTGCGCCATATAATGTGGTGCGCCTTATATTCGTGAAAATACGGTAAGTGAGAGGCCTTATTTGCAATGATGCTACTGTAAATTCCTTTGATCATTGGGAAATTCAACACAATGTTTCTACTGTTCACCTCAAGAGAACCAAATGAGACCTTCTAGTGTGTTTATGTGAATGCGTGTGTGAAATTACTCCTGCGGAGGCACAATGGCGAACCTCCCAAGTGTCGTCCCCACTCTCTCTGTCGTGTCTATTTCTACCCGCCTATGCCCCGCCATCTGTTTGATGATTTAACACCTACGCATTCGCTTAAAGGCTTGCAAATTTCTCACTTTTAGTTCTTAAATGGAAAAAAAATCAAGTGTTGGGGGCACGTAAGACAGCTCCATTTATTGTCACAGCTTTTCAGTTTGAAGATGGCAGAGGGAAGACTGTGATAGCATTTTTATTCAGCATATGTGTGCTCGTTGGTCGTGTGAAAGTAAACACCGCTAGCATGATGAGCGTTGATCCTTTTCAATACGCTGACGAATCATATTATTCGGTATTAAGGGGTAGACATCTGTACACAGACACTTGGTAGGTAATGGTTTTTGTTATATATTACACAACACGGAAAGTACAGCCCATTACATTTTGGCATCAACCAAGTTGATAATAAATCTTTTTTATTGAATTTAAAAAAAAAACATTTTTTTTAAGTCACTGTGTGTTCACTTACTTAAAAGGAGGGCTCGCCAAATATTTAGGGTCCATGTAAGCGGTAAATGTTGGCCACTAGCTGATAGCTGGCCAGCGTGATAACAAATAACAGAAGATTACGTGTACAATATTTCATCAAATGAATAAAAGGGCAGCACAGTGGATGACTTGCCGTACAGTTATGTGATCAAGGATGCAATCATGGGCGACTGGATTGGCTCCAGGACTCACACGATTAAATAAATAATATGAATGTGGTTTTATATATATATATAGCACGTCATCCTCACAGTTCTGGGTCCTGGGTTCCAATCCGGTCAGTCCACCTCACCTGTGTGGAGTTAGCATGTTCTTCTCTCTGGGCCTGCGTGGGTTATCTCCACCCCTGGCACAAAGTCAGCTGGGGTTGGCTACAACACCCCCTGCGACCATAATGAGGTTAAAGCGGCTCAGAAAATGAATGAATGAATGAATGAAATGATGTATGGATGAACGGATGAATGAATGAACAAATGAACGAATGGACGAATGAACGAATGAACTAATGAACTAATGAACTAATGAACTAATGAACGAATGAACGAATGAACTAATGAACTAATGAACTAATGAACGAATGAATTAATAAACTAATGAACGAATGAACGAATGAACGAATGAACGAATGAACGAATGAACAAATGGACGAATGAACGAATGAACGAATGGATGAATGAACGAATGGACGAATGAACGAATGAACGATTGAATGAATGAACATCTATATATGGACCATCAAGATATATAGTCAGCAGTATCTCAATTTTTGAGTTTTTGAGAAAATGAGCCCATAACTTAACCGTTTTGGAATTGGGTGTAGGATTAAGAGCCCGATGAACGAATTAATTTTACTTGCACATCATTGTTTAATGCCCACATTTGACCGCTGCTAAGCTTTTCAGACAGCGGGATCACGAACACCATAGCCGCCTATTTCTTTATCTCCTATCCTGTGGATGCAGCTTCATGCATCTTTAAAGATGAGAGGGAGGGTCCATTTTCTCACGCCTGGTTGGATGGTGAAGGAGAGAGAGAGAGAGAGAGAGAGAGAGAGAGAGAGAGAGAGAGAGAGAGAGAGAGAGAGAGAGAGAGAGAGAGAGAGAGAGGCAGCATGCGGATGTGCCTAACCTACATACTGAATCGTGAAGAAAGAATAACACTTTGTCTTAATTTCACTCCTGCGTCATGAGGTTCTCCCAAAAAATCATGATGCCCTGGTCGAATCTCATCAGGATAATAGTTATTCACATGCGAGCGTCTGCCTCTCCTTCTGTCGACCGCCTCTCGTTGTTCTCCTCCTTGTGACATGATGCATGAAAAGAATGCGTGCAGTCAGAACAAAAGGAAAATCAGTTTTACAGTATTCCGTTTTTTGTGATATTAAAGGAACAAACTATACTCTTCCCCTATTAACAACTTTCTCACCAACTGTTCTCGCTTGTCCTGTAACATCACCCTCTTTAACTCCATGCTCGACAGAGCTCATATATCATCCTTATGACACATGCTAAGCTATAAATAGCCTTTGACTTCACAGTAAATATCTTCTCTTACAGGAAAAGCTTTAAACAAAAACGTATGAGAAGTTTTTATATAGATCATCACACCATCTCATGAAATGACTACCTACCAATAAATAACGTCAGAATAACAAATACGTATTGATTAAGGTATCATTGGGACTTGAGCGGGTTTATCTGGCTCATAGTCGAAAAGCTGTGGGGTTGGAATCCCGCCTGTAGCATTTGCATGGCTTTTATATGGATAGTACGGCTTCCTGCTACAGTCCAATCACCGAAGTATCTACAGAAGTACAAAGGTTAAGAAACCTGAGGGGAAAAAAAGACTACCGTATTCTCGCATAGAAGCCGTATTTGTTGCTACAAAAATGATGACTGAATCCAGGGTACGGCTTATATGTGCATAAATTAGACTTGACATGCACAAAACTGCAAGGTGATAAAGACGAAACACCATAATGCAAGACAATGTGGCCGATACGGTCATTTATTTAAAAATAGTTAAAAGATATAGCGATAAAATGCGAAAGAAAATTTATTTTTTACATCTATGAATGAAATTCAAGAAAAATAATTAATCGGATCCTGCATAAAACGTGAAATTACTTTTTTTTGTATGCTCAGAACGTTGACATCTTACCGTAGTTAAACGTTCTCTGACTGGCTGGACGTGAGTGGCCTTGATAGATGTGCTCGTAGTGTTTACCATGTCAGCACATCAAAAAATAGATGTTAAAATATCAGCCTTGAGACCTGCGTAATGTGTATCTCATGCAATTATTGCACCCAGAGACTTGGTGAAGGCTAGACCGCTACGGACACACTTCCTGGTTGTACTGCGAACGTTACTTCCCTTGTAAATTTGTCTGCGTACATGCAACACCCTTTTGGAACAAAGAATGGAAATGATTGTACATTAGTGAGTATGAAATAAAGCCAAATTTCTTAGATATCTATTTTTTATTTCTTGTTTGAAAGTGACATATATTGCAGGTATATGAACCATTGAAAGAATGGAGATATTTCAACATTACAACCAATATGGCCACCACAACCTCTTAAATTTCTGGTAAGAAAATTGTAATTTCTGTCAATAAAAAGCATCAGGTTTTTATCAAGATAGACTTATATATAATTATAATTTGACATTTTGCAGTTACAAAAAACAGGCATATTAACTTCCTTATTATATTGACCCAAATAATGCACAATACAGCAGATGGTCCTTTGGATTCCTACGGGATCTAAGAAATACCACGTGCAATGATTTTTCTTAAGATTTTCCCTTCAAAGTAACACAATTGTACTCCCTATTAAAACCATAAATGTAGAGGTGAAAATCGTGAATCAGGGGGCGTCTTATACAAGATAATTCGTAAAATTAAACAATTTTAAGGCAATTTTAAGGGTTTGGCCTATAAACAGAGTTGGCTTATATATAAGAAAAGTATATCTGAACCAATTTCAGTATGATCACAATTCTGTTACATTTGAGATGAAACTTTGTCCAAAATGTGCCCTGCTATAAATTTTATAGTCATTTGCTGTAGGATTTCAGAGCCCCTTTAAAGAATTGTAAGAATGGAACACACATATGCCTTTGCTAGCCTTAAGATACTGGAATAAAGGTTAAATTATTGGGTTGTTTTAAAAACAAAAAGTGTCCAAAAAAAGTTTATTGGGGAGCAAAGCAAATCCAAATGACAGATTGTGTCTCCAAAATCCCATTAATAGTAAAATCACTTGTATAATAAGGCACAAGTGGAATATATGGACCTTTCACATTATGCTGTGTGTATGTGGCTCATCAACTATGCCCCCTTTGAAGTGTTTGACTTTGAAATCTTGGCCGGATTTAATCTCACTTGACGGCAATAAAAGTATCGTCATGCATTACAGAATAGTAGAAATCTCTCACGCGTATGCAAAACAGATTCGCATTGCATGTGAAAACGTTGGGGGAGGGGGAGCAACTCGTCGTCATTGCCACAGCAGGGGTGGTGTGTACCCACTTCGCATATTGGCTTTGCCAAATGAATAGTGTGATATATGTGCAAAAAATAGACTTTTCTTGGGTTTGAGTGGAAATGTATCACTTGGTAGAATAAATTTTAAATGGTCACAAGGAAGTATGCATTGAAAGATTCAAAAACTTCATGAAAATAGGGACATATCCACGAAACATGCATGAATATGTTTTAGTTTTATGTATATATACTCTATATGTGGGTATTCATGCACACGGGTATTTCCCCACAGCGGTTCTGTTCCTCTCTGAGGTGCCACCAGTTACCATGGCAGCAACATCCCCTCTCCTTCCTTTTTCCTCCATTACGCCTTCTGTCTCTCTCCTCCAAGCGTCCTTTCCCTTTCTCTTTTATTTTCTCTCCATTTTCGGTCGACCTCATTCTCTGGCGCTGTACTGAGATGCAGTCCAGCAACAATTATTTTTTTTGGTTGCGTGCAACTTCAAGCAGGGTTTTCCCTATTCTGGTGGGAGTCTCATGAAGGCGGCTATGAAATGGTCAAATGCAGTGATGGAGTGTGGTAATAATAAGGCACATATATCATCCAGTTGAAAACGTTTAAGTACGAGATATGCTGCACACTGTGTTCATAAGAATCGAAGATTTATATTGATGGTGTTTTGCAGATGTTGTCATGTCTTTTTTTATATTATCTAGAAGGAATCATGTCCTATTATTTAGTTTAGGAAAAAATATAAATCTCTACAAAAAGTTTGAAAACATTTGTCAAAGTGGCGGCGCGGGGGCTAAATCTGGCCCGCCGAATTATTTTACGCGGCCTGAGAAAGTAAATCAGAAGTTTTCTTTTTTAGGATCAAATTTAAATGAAGATAATAGATGTATATTTTATTTCTTGATTTTTGCCTTTTTAAATCAATAATTGCAATCTTTTTAATCCAATTTTTGTTTGTGTTTTTAGTTCAAAAAACATTTTATAAAATCTAAGAATAAATATATAAAACAGAGGATGTCAAAGTGGCGGCCTGGGGGCCTAATCTGGCCGCCGCGCATCATTTTGTGTGGCCCCAGAAAGTAAATCATAAATGCTGACTTCCCTTTTTAGGATTAAATTCAAATGAAGATTATAGATGTATATTACTTATATCCCCTTTTTAAATCAATAATTGCAATCTTTTTACTCCATTTTTTTCTTTGTGTTTTGAGTTCCCTTTTTTAAATCTCAAAAGAAATATATAAAATTATTTTCAATTTACCACTTTAATATTGAACACAATTAAAAAATATATCTTGTTTCCTTTTAAAATGAAAAACAAATGATCAAAAGTTGTTTTCCCTTACTAAGAAACAAAAACTCAAATAAATATTCTTTTAGAAAATTGAATATTTAGGGGTTTTGATCCAGTTCAATTTAAAAAAAAATCTAAATTAAATCTAAAATTATCCGGCCCACATAAAATCGAGATTTAACCCGGGTTCGAAAGAAAATGCTACCTGGATGGATGTTTTTGAGGACATTTTGGGTGAATTTCATATTTTGCAAAGAGCATTTGATGGTTTAGAATGGTTTTATGATGAACTATTGTGTTTATGTTCTCAATAAGCCAACAGTACTCATGTGCCTGGTAAACTGTGAATGTGTGTGTGGCCTAAAATGGTGGCCAGTTACTGAGTAATCAATACTGACCATAAATGATGATTATAATAGGATCGTGTCTTTCACAGGACGTTAAAAAAGTGATGCAGGCTGTTGTGTTGAGGGTGTGGATGGATGATGGCTAGACTTCCCAGTCTGCATGATGGTTGCTCGAAAACAATAATTCAATTGAGCTGGTGGGCTCTTTCCTATGGGATGCACTGCTTGTGGATAAGTGTATACATGTGTGTGTGTGTGTGTGTGTGTGTGTGTGTGTATGTGTGTGTGTGTGTGTGTGTGTGTGTGTGTGTGTGTGTGTGTGTGTAATCTGATCGGTTTGGTTTTGAATGAATAACAGATTAAATTTTGCCGCAGTGTCAATGCGTCTGTATTTCTGACTTTTCTTCATATCACGTTTATTTTACCCAACAATTTCAGTTGTCATTTTGATGGTTGTATGGTAAAATACTCAGCTTTCATTTTTGTTCATCTATTTAACTCCAAACACAGCTATTTTCGTCTTGATTTCATCTAAATTGGTCCTTTGGTCTGAGATGTGCAAAGAGTTGATTCCTACTGAAACATTTTGAGGCCACCAATCTTAAATATTAAACATGTTCAATATTTACTACCCTGGTGTCTGTCCAGTCAAATGGCTCCCTGAACCATGAAGTGGAACAAAATGTAACCAATCAAGTAGTTACTTGAATAAGAAACGATCATTAATTTAAAAAAAATATTTCATTTCGTTCCCCGGGTATGAAATGTCCAAAAGAAGTAATTTTTTTTTACTGCATTGCCACGTAAATCGGCGATGTGATAAGACATTACTAATCACAGAGACTGCGACGGCTGGCGACCGATTCTGGGTGTCCCCCGCCTCGCGCCCGAAAGTCTGTTGGGATTGGCTTCAGCACCCCCGTGACCCTTGTGGGGATAAAGCGGTTCAGACAATGAATGAATAAATATTCACAAAGATAGAAAAACAAGGCTGGTTAGTGCATCAGCCACACAGTTCTGGGTTCGATGCCAGGTTGGTTCTTGCTTTGTGGAGTTTGAATGTTCTCCCCAGGCTTGGGTGGGTTTTCTCTGGGTACTCCGGTTTCCTACCCCATCCCAAAAAAATGCAGTTTAGGCTGATTGAACTGATGTCCTTTGTCTTCTGTTGCCCTGTGATTGGCTGGCCGATAATTCAGGGTGTCCTTTGCCTGGTGCCTGTAGTTAGCTGGGATAGGATCCAGCACCCCTTGCAATCCTTGTGGGGATATGCGGTTGAGAAAATAAATGAAAGAAAAACAAGAATAGGAAAAGAACTTGTCTTAGAAAATAGCAATAGAAATGGCCCATTGTACCTAATGTTGTAAATACATTTGATATTATCTGATGAAAAAAATGGAAGCTTTCAAACATTTGCCCATGTAGACACCCATTCGGCATGGGTGGTGCTTGCAAATGGCACCACTTTATGAGCCAAGCATAAACAAATGGCAGCTTCTGTCACAGTGGTACTCTGACCCACGCACATTAACACTGCTGACTTGCCTAGCCTGGTCAGCAGCACATACTGTACTGAACACGCTGCACCAACATGCTAATTTGTGCAGCCAGAAGGATGTCCCTTAAAATGCACTCAACTATAACCATGCAGCATTATTAGGATAACCCTGTTTTGATATGACACGTTTGCCAGTTCTTCCAACAGAAATAGTGCAGTGGCCTGATTTTACCAGGACTGGGCGCAATCAAACTGCATTCAAGGCAACTCGTCCCAGATTGAGTGACCGCTGTGACAATCTAATAAGCTGAGAGCAATACGTTACTCGCCTCCTCGTTCTGCATCCCGGAGTGAAGCCCTAGTGCGCCGTATTGCCCTGAAGTCGACAAAGCCGGCTCATCACAAACCTCAGTGACATGGCCGCATCGTTTGATTAATGATCACCCGCGATGCGCTGCCATCTCAATGTGACACTCATCTATCTGTACTAGTTGGAGATGTTTGTATGAACAGGAGCAAGCAGCAAAGTCACATCAGTGTGGTTAACGCGTCCGCCTCACAACTGTGTGTGTTTCCTCTGGCTACTCCGGTTTCCTCCCACATTCCAAATATATGCATGGTAGGCTGATTGGACACTCTAAATCGCTCCTATGTATGAGTGTGACGGTAAATCGTTGTTTGTCTCCATGTGCCCTGTGATTGGCTGTCCACCAATTCAGGTTGTCCCCGCCTCTGGCCCGAAGTAAGCTCTGATAGGCTCCAACACTACCCGCGACCCTAGTAGGGATAAAGCGGTTCTGAAAATGAGATGAGATGAGAGTATTTGAATATGCAAGAATAGCAGGCAAACTGTCTTTGCATGCCCGTTTATGTTGTACTGTCATCCTTCGTGATCGTGTTTTTATATTAAGTATCCAAATAAAAAATGTTCATAAAAACATGAAAACTCATGCTGAAACTCGCAAGTGGAAGACACTTCCCTGTCTACTACTTGCCATTCAGAAAATGGTGGAAGACAGGGAACTGTCACTCAACTCAGCACCGAAGAACAAATATGGCGGGCAGCGGTCACTTTTAACCGAAAATAAGAGCTCTCTGAGCGAACTGAATGGTAGAGAGCCTCGGTGGATTTTTTTTCAGAAATGCGAGCCCCGGGCGACCTTGCAGCGTAGGCTGTCACCCTTAACCTTAAAATAGAGCTCGCTCAGCTGATTGGACGGCCAGGAGTCTTGGGATCACGGAACCAATGGTGGAATTTCCCTGAAATGTTTCAAAGTGCAAGCTCTGGGCGACGCTACGACGGACGCCACCGCCCTTGTCTAAAAATAGAGCTTTTTGGGCACGTAAGACGAGAGAGGAGCAAAGTCCAAATTAAAAATTGTAATGTAATCATTTTTCAAAAGTAGGCAGCGATTGTCAAGGAAGAAGTGATGAAATGAAGACGATTTTAAAACAAATATACTCACACATAAAGAGAACCTGAACCAACTAACCCAAGTTTCATGCAAAAAAAAATATTATTATGCTAAAATGCAAAGAAGCTGTCAAAACTTGAAATGTTGCCGAAAGTTTTTGACATTCTTTGGTGATAATTGCCAAGCACTGAGGTCATTCAATCTGATTACATCTCATAGATGTCAAGATTGATCAGGAGGAATGAAAGCGTCTTCCTTTGAAAGCAATCCCCACCATGTCTAGATGCCCCCCACTCCTTTTCTGTCTCAACCACACCATTGCAAGTGTGCGCCATAAATAGCTTTGTAAGTATGCGGCGAAAGCTCAACGAATGAGACATAGAACCCCGACATTTCAACTGTCTGCTCCAGCAAACTGGCCAAAGTTAATTACACTCACAACATGCGCTACGAGCAAGGAAAGCAAAAAAATGACTGAAGACAGATGACCAGGAAAAAATCGGATTAGAAATGCTCTATTACATGAGTAGCAAAGTATCTGCTGATATTACGTTGATATTTCATCATTACTACCGCCGTGGTGGATTTCTGTTCTTAAAACCCTTTTCATACTTGAGCTCGACACATCTCCGAAATTTGTGGAAAGGAATCAGATTCCCCTGAGAAAGGTGCACGAGATGAATAAATGAAAAGGCCAAAAGGAGAGAAGTGAGACCAGTCCATATTTTTGCTTGAGAAAATGTTGTTGCGTGGTCTTCCTTAATAAGCATATGACTGGATTGCTTCTTAATAGTTGAGTTTTGATATAGATTTGTCTTATCCTGAAGCAACTACATTTTGTTACCTAAGTAGTAATCTGGATTTTTGTGTGATTATTAGACCGTGTTATCTTTCAAATCCGGGATTGAAAGTTGCGTTCATGTCCTTTTAAGTTCAGTTCCCATGGTTGGTAATTTTGCGCAATGTTAGACCCACTATCTAACCCTAATGGAATAGCAATTTAGGTAGAGTTGGAACCAGACAACATTCCTCTTTATCACCAGTCGGCGCGTCTACTGGCTAGCTAGCATGTCATGTTAGTGTCACCGCTCCATCCAGCCATGCATGTGCCTTCGCCCGACCTGCAATGGGAACAGCAGTATCAGCGCTTTTGTCCTTTCTCGCTCGTTTGGTGTGTGATGGTGGTTATGTGTGCATGTGTTTTGGGTGGTGACCATGGGCTCAAATGTTAACAAAACACACCCTCCTCCTCCTCTATCTTGGCTTCTTTGCTCTGCTGTCCTGTTGGTGAGTTTGTATGCAGCCACGAGTCCTGAAAGGCTTCATCAGCTAAATTACTGGAAGTTAGCTGTCTCTCTCAATTAAGTCTTCACTTGGCTAGCGCTATGGAGCGTTGTCCTTTACATCTCTCCTGTTTTGTCATCTTTCCTTTAGCCTATTTGTCTAGACTCCCCGGGTATGCCAGCTCTCCCCTTAATCTACATACACATAGGCGGCTAATTACATTATCTATACATTTCCTCCACTGGCCTTGGGTGTACTTTCTCAGTCATTCAGCAAAGGAAATGAGGGTCACAGAACAAGGAGAGCCTCAGGTTGTGGGATGAGCAATCAGGCTTCTTGAAAAATTAAAGCGCACTTCTCTCATCCGCACCATCAGCCATATTCACCCTAGCCTCGACTTTCTGTGTCAGTATATATACAGGGTGTCTCAAAAAATGTACTCACTAAAGGTTTTTCTGGTCATTCTAAAAGTGAGTACATTTTTTTGATACACCCTGTATATATATATATATATATATATATATATATATATATATATATATATATATATATATATATATATATATATATATATATATATATATATATATATATATATATATATATATATATATATATATATATATATATATATATATATATATATATATATATATATATATATATATATATATATATATATATATATATACACAGGGTGTCTATGATCTGCAAACATTAGAAACATAGAAATGGTTTTCATGTTTATTAGCAGTATTAAACATATAAAATGTTTTTGTACAATATCAGTACAAAATTTCATAATCTGAAACCACCTCTATTATGTGCTATTCCAGAACCATTAAACCACAAAACTGAACAGACGAGCCGGTTTCGGAGGGCACTTGATCAAATTAGGGATGCAGATGGCTTTGTTTCCAAGACAACCCATATTCATTATCAGTCCTTATTATTGCGTTAACTCATTCCGCTGTTTTATTTATTTATTTTTTGGGAAGTGTTTGTTAATAATATTCTACAAGATGACACACACATCATACCATTTGTCATCGAGTGTCTTGTTTACAGGACAAGGTTCAATAAATATGACTCATGTATCTTTCAGGAGCCTTATTTCTCATTTGCCAACCATGTTTGCTGCTTCGCATGTGTTGTGTGTTACACGCTTATCTCAGCGTCCATGCAGATGTGACCCAGAGAAGGAGAGCGAGAAAAAGAGAGAGTGAGGAGTGACTCATATTGATAAGGTCACATGGGCTCACAATGTGCTGTTTCTCCAGACCTGAGACACTGGCTTCACACATATAGATCATTTGACCTTGTGTTTATGTATACATGTGCACTTGAGGAATAATGGGTTACACCATACATTAATTTTGGAATTAAGGAATTAAATCAAAATGTTGTTAAAAACATTGACATATGCCAGGCCAGTTGTTGGCAACACCGCATTGTAATGAAGTTTAGGATTTTTTTCTAATTTCATCTTTCAACCGTTTAGCAATTTCTTTAATTTGAATAATAACAACTACAAAAAAAAATGGAACAAAATTGGATAATTTGACCTAATGTTCTTCTATTACTGAGCTCATGCTACCAACACACAGATACTATTCTAAATATAAATATTTAGTTTACTTTCTTTTTTCCCCCTAAAAGAATGATTAAAAAAAGAAAAACACTTTAAATGTGTTTATGCTCTTTATAGAAGTAACAGATACTAATTTCCATGGATGTAAGGCCAAAATGTTTTAAACTGTGGAAAAATTTGCCATGTCATTCCTGGCACTCATGATAGACCTAGATGGCTGTTAAACAGTAAAACTGTGAACCGTTTCTGTCCAGAGCTAAAAACCCATGTCTAAACCTTTATTTTTATTTTATTTGATCCAAATCACTCATATTTAATGATCAATATTACATCAAAATGTCACAGACCAGAAAGGAACATATTGGTACCTTTTGGAGGTCGCAAACCTCAAATATCCAAACATTATCATTACTTGTAAATTTATCAATGACTTTATTATATCTCTGATTTAAGCTGTGGAGGGAATTTGACACTGACTGTTAATATGATTTCCTGGCTCATAGGGAGGCTTTATTGACTTAATATGCAGTTAATCTGGACATTATAACTTTGTTCTAGCTGATTACTGCACATTGTCGTTCATCCATCTTTAATGGGCATTGTTTATAAGATGGTGTGTGTATGAATGAGTTTTTTGCTGTCCTCAGCTGCTCTCGAGTGTTCCCAATAGGGCAGCAGTAACAACAGGGGATCATAAATAGCAGCTGTGACTGCTTAAAGTACCATACCTGCTCAACTTAAACAACATACACCAATACAACTTCCAAAAAACTCTTAACTTACATTTTATGGGCATTAGATATAGAGGACAACTTTTGACTATGTGCTATGACTATTCAGTTAGATGTAGAGTCATACCTCTACTTATAAATGCCTCCAGGTACGAAATGTTCAGGTTGCGAAACCTTTTGAGATGCAAATGAATGACTCAAGATACAAAAAAAGATCACAGTTACTAAAACGTCAAGAAGTGCAGCCAAATATGAAAATCATCCTATGGCACAGTAGACACGGACAGAACACTAAATGGCAAAATGAAGATAATTTGCGTCATCGGATGGTATTAACTGTCCTTTTCTCTCCAACTATACATGCAGCTTTAATGTGTGTTCCTATGGTAACAGAAACCAGAGACACCTTGTTGGTGTTCAATCACACCGAGAGGTGAGCCATTGTTCTGTAGCAATCAGATCTTCGATCACACCCACTCGGTGACCTGAAATTTCATACATGCCACGCTGGGCAACCAAACATCATGCGAAATGTTGTCATGAGAACTGGAAAGTGGTGGCGTAAAAGCTTTGTTTTTTCAGTCAAAAGTTGTAAGAAAACCTGAAATACCAGCCCGGAATGTACCCCACCTGTTAGAGGTCTTTCACACTTGATCTATTCCAGCTGTTTTAAACCATGGACATAGCACTCTACTTTATTGAAAAATAGAGTAAATATATTTCAAATATTCTTCATCGAGATTTTTCTTTCTCGTGTCCAATGACACAGATGCCAGTAAAATACAGTCATGCAGACCCCCCAAAAAACCAAAAGTACTTCTACTATGTGACACATTCTCTACTCAGTGATTTTATTTATTTTTATTTGAGGATAAATAATATAGGTTTAAGTATTCTAACCCAGGAGCGTCAAATTTAGTTTGATTTGCTGGCCACATTAATGTCAACTAGATGTCATGTGGGCTGGACCCGTTTATTTTTGGCTCAAAAAGTTAGCTTACTTGCAGCCATTGTTATATATTTCGCCATCAATGTCGATGAAAGATGAGCATCCACATATCTATCAATGTCAATACCCGGCAACAAGTTAATTTTGCGTCACTTTCTTTTTTTTACATCAATTTCAGGCCATTTTCAGAAAAGTTTGCATTACTTACTATTTGCTTGGAGGGGCCTTCTTTTCCGTTTGTTGGTTTTTGCTGATTTTCGGGTATTTCTAGGTTACTTCTTGCTGGTTTTGGGACATTTGAAGCAAAGTGCAGTAGGGCACGCACACAAGTCACGAACATCTGGTTTTGCAGGACCCTTGAAATTTATAAAAACATTTGATTCTGTACGTATAGTATGATTGAGATACAAAGTCTCCGAGTCTTATCGGCTCATGGGCAACACATTTGACACCCCTGTTCTCAGCCATATTTTTGTATGAAAACATGTGTAATACACTTTTTAGTTTGAAATTAAACTACAAATTGGGTATCATTGCTACTGAGAAGAGTTGAATTACTTCCCTTCCACCATACAGTGCTTGTATCTCATTTGCATTTTTAAGTTGAGGCATAATCATTGACAGAATGACTGGTATATATCAAAATTTAGATCGTTGGGTCACTCTCATCTCAAGGCACAACTGTATCAATTAATGCTGAGACTTCAGTTAATGCCCGTCCGATGGTGCAGTGGTTCTTTCGCCTGACGTCGATTCGGGCATTGTGGGATCGATTCTCACTTGGTGCCAGTATGATTATTATTGATTGTCTATCTTTGTGTGTACCCTATGAATGACTGGCGACCAGTCAAGGATGTGGTCAGGTGGGATAGGCACCAACACCCTATGACCCTAACAAGGACAGGCATTGTGGAAAATGAATGGAACTTAGTTAATATTGTCTCAATTTTCTGCTTCAGGGCATATTGCATTACCTGGTTGCATTCATCTACTTGTTCAATCACAAAGATGAATGTCATCATGAACTGGTATAATGAGACAGAAGAATAATTAATTAAAATATGGAACACGACTGTTTGAAGGACAGACTGAGGCAGCAATTAATTGTTGCCTAGGAACCTGTACTCTGATCACATTTATCTGAATTGCTGCAACATAGTAAGCTTTCCACCTTGAGGCTATTTTTACTTTGAGGCATACTGCATTATTTATTAATAAAAACCCAACCCCAGATTACGACTGACCTATTTGTATTTTTTTCCAGGGCCAAAATCTCTTAAAGTCTCTTCACCTTAATCAGACAACTTCTCCCATCTGGCGTTTCTTTTTCCTTATCTCGCCTGTCCTCTTTTCACCTCCTTGACATGCAGGCACTGTTGGTTGCTATGGTGAGGGTGTGGGTGCAAAAAAGGAGGACAGCAAATGTACCACAGAAAACAGAAGGATGTGGACTAGGCCACAATTTAAAGGATGACAGGTACTAGTGAACAAAATGAAAGCAAAGAATACTAAGATTGGATTGCATGACATTAGAAGGAAACAATATTTTACCAACATGGAGTATACTTTCCAAAATATAACACGTAATTTTGGAGTGGCATGGTGTACTAGTGATTAGCACGTTTGCTTGACATTTCTGAGATTCAGGGCTGCAACAAACTTCACAGTTAAATGTATGTGAACATGTACATCTATGTGTATGGTTATGTATATTTATATATACATATGTACTATATATGAATAAAATTTCCCGAATATATATATACATATATATATATATATATATATATATATATATATATATATATATATATATATATATATATATATATATATATATATATATATATATATATATATATATATATATATATATATATCACCAACATGCTTATTTATTTATATATTCATTTATGTATTTATTAATTGATTAACTTACTTATTACCTATCTATTTATGTCTAAAATCCCTTTCCTGTATCTGCATTGTCACACTCTTGCTAGTGTGACAATGAAATTTCCCAAATACGGGATGAATAAAGTTATCTAATCCAATCCAATCCAAATCCTCATAATATGTCAGCATCTAGTGTTTTCCATTGACTGTTTACCATTTAGAAATCTAAAAAGGATTGGTTTTACAGAAAATGAGGATTCTGTCCTTTTCCCATTTGTGTGTCCTTGTGTTGTAACATTCTGTGGTTGCGGCCCTCTGAAACTGCAGTGTCAAATGCCAAAATGGACCAAAAATAATCCTATATGCCCCCTTCCCTTTTTGAAAAACTTCAGATTCGAAAATAAAAATCAAACAGTTTGGAAAATCTACAATTATTCTAAATCGTTTTTAGTTTTTTAGTTCTTTCCGAAGTTGACATAAACACCCTCGACGGAAGGTTGTTGAAAGGTGGCGCGAGTGGTTAGCGCGTCAGCCTCGCAGCTCTAGGATCGTTGGTTAAAATCCAGGTCATGTCCATCTGTGTGGAGTTTGCATGTTCAGCCCGGGCCTGCGTGGGTTTCCTTCGGCTACTCCGGTTTCCTCACACAATCCAAAATCATGCATGGTAGGCAGATTGGACACTCTAAATTGCCCCTAGGAATGGGTTTGAGTGTGTATTCTCCGTCTCCTTGTGACCTGCGATTGGCTGGCCACCGGTTCAGTGTGTCCCCCGCCTTTGGCCCGAAGAAAGATAGGATTATTTCCAGCAAACCCCCCTGAACCTAATGAGGATAAAGCGGTTGAGAAAATTAGATGAGATGTTTAATGAAGACGATTAAATCCTGATTAATGGTAGCTGCATATTTAGGAGAAGCAACACTGCTCACCTGAGCGATATAATAAGAATAGACCCGAAGTTCCGGACGGCCCGCTGCATGATTGGTTAGCACGACGGCCTCACAGCTCTGGGGTCCTGGGTCCAAATCCAGGCCGGTCTCCTTGTGGGGAGTTTGCATGTTCTCCCAAGGCCTGCGTGGGTTTTCTCTGGGTACTCAAGTTTGATCCCACATTCCAAAGACATGCATGGTAGGTTGATTGGACACCCTATATTGCCCCTAGGTATGAGTGTGAGTGTGAATGGTTGTTTGTCGCTTTGTGCCCCCCGATTGGGTGGCCAACAGTTCAAGGTGTACCCTGATATTGGCTTTAGCACCCCCCATAACCCTAGTGAGGATAAAGCGGTTCAGAAAATGAGATGAGATGAGACCTGGCATTCCCTTAAATTGCAACACATAACGAGCATGTTGAACCGTTTCCATCTGTTTGGCCATGAACAATACTCTTCTAATGACAACAAAGACTTCAAAGTGCCAGTGGTCATTCGTTTCTTGTCTGCTGCACAGAGGTACTACAAGAAACAAACATCTGTGTACGGTATTGTGTACCCAAGGCTGAAATTTGGGCCGCTGAAAGCTGTACTCTTTTATCCGAGCTCCTGTTTCTAAATGTTAGTGTCTTAGCGGAGAAAGTGGAAGTCTTCAAGCTTAAAACATCAAAATGAAAAAGCAGTCATGTATGACATGTAGGGTATACAAATGTCAGATAGAAAAAAAAAACTTTTTAAAGGGTACTACACGCGAAAAAGAAACATTTTCTGATCCATTTCAGCCATATCTGGAAAGATTTTGTCATTTGAGACAGGGATCATACTACTTTTTCACTCATGTTATTTTCCCCTCTGATTAGTGAAGAGAAGCTTCTATGTGAGGGGGTCCTTAAGGTTGTTGAGTTTTTAAGATGTGTTGCAGCTTTATACTTTTTATTGATCTCCATCTTCAAATAATCCTAGTCTGATTGTTTTGGGGTTCATGTGCAAGTGCTTCAATGCAGGCCTGTTTGTGGTGGCTAAATGGCTGCCTAGGACTTGGCATGGCTCACTTTAGACCTTGCTGTGCATCTCAATGAGGGCATGCTGCAGTGTGAGTCGAAGCATGTTAACGCTGAGGGAGTGTTCACGCTTTAGGTTAAGGTGAATTCAAGACACATGCTAGGTGTATTATTTATCAGCTAAGAGGTCACAGAAGGCTCAACGGTATGAAGAAGTAGTGTATTCTGGTCCCAAGAGATTTGCTTGCTCGATGTCATTATGGGTAATTACCCGACTAGAAAAATTGGCTATGAGGACTCAGTGTTTATGTATGAGGTGGCAGTGCAATTTTGTGAGTAGATGCGTGTGATGGAAACTGGAATATTCCATAACAAAGTAGTATACTTGTTGATGTCAAACAGTGGTGTAGTCTACGTGATATGCGCCATACTAACTGGAAAAGGTCAATAATTTGATTAAATTTACTGGTTTTCTGTGTAGACCTTAAACTCTGCAATTTTTCCCCTCATACATCCAATGTATGCGCAAACTCAAAAGACAAGATATTTCCTTTGATTTGAAATACCATTTATCTTTTCAAACCCCAATAATCAATCATATGGACAGAATTTTTTTCTTTGAGTGTGAATGTGTTGCATTGATTTAAGTATTGTATGCGTAAAATGGAAAATAAACATAAACTATTTTATTAATCTGGTTCATAAGAGCTTTTACCAAATTGTACAATTTTGTGATCAAACAGTTACATCGGCAAACTTATACTTATACTAGTATTCACTGGAAATATATCGTCAAGGCCATGAATCTTTGACAAAGTTCTTCTGACGTTAATTTTAGTGAACAGCAGAAAGCTGAAAAAATATAATTTCATTGTATTTGTTATTTTTTCAAAGACCCCAATGTCAATTGGAGTGCTGTCTTTTAACCTATGGTGGAAACTACAACAGAGTCCTGTAGAACAATTAGTATTTGGTTACTCTTCATAAGGTTAAAGAACACCAAATCATTATCATTAAGTATCATTATGTAGTAGCAACATGAATGGCTAGTACAATTCAAATAAACAGTTTGTAGCTCTTTTTGGGCACTCTCCACTAATAAGTTGAATGTCAAAGTGAATAACAAAAAACATATCCGTCATATCGCAATGTATTGATTTAGTCAACATGTGAATTACAATAGAATAGTTTTATCTTGGACACCCCGTTAATGAAGCACATATGGTTCCTTGGCCCATTTAATAGGTGACAAATGCCTCTCTATCTATTATTTACAGGCATAGCAAATGATAGCTAAGTAAAGAAGACAAAAAAAGGAACTCTGCGGTGTGCCAAAGCGAAACAATGATTCCTTCAAAGCCACTGAATGTAGATTAACAGCAAACACTGCATGTGCCATACATTGCTATGATCACTGTGCAAGAACCAGAACAGAATTCAAACACTAATAGAATGGAGGCGAAAATGAGGCGGCTGCAGAGTCGATGTGGCCGCGGTTGACTTGGCAACCGAATCTCAGGGGTTGCAGTGCTAATAACACCGTGTACAGTAATCCCTCGAATATCGTGGATATTCGAAAAAACGCAAAGCAGGATCACCTCTACTATTACAATCATACTACATGTTTTAGCACCTGCACAAAAGTACTATTATCATTAAGTGTATTTTTTTCAAATATTACAATTATACGCATATGAAAAGAATAATGTATTAATATCTAAATATAATCTATATTTAAAATATATATAAATACTTTAAAAACTGTATTCACAGATAACATAGTTTCTCTTCGCTTGATATAAATAAATAAATAAAAATGATTAATGGAAACTTGAGTCCAAGTCCTTCTGCACAGTCCAGACCTTGAATGGGAGCCCCCTTTCATCGAGGTACAGTTTTGCGTTCGGGATGAAACAGTTTGTGAAGGCTTTCATGATCCAGGCATTTCGCTTAAAGCAAGGCTTTGTTCTTGTTTTTTTTTTAAAGCATGAGGACGGTTGACCTTGTAGATTAAGGCTGGGTTAACCATGAAGCCAGCCAGCAGGATCCCCACACATGAAGATGATCCGCACGTTCAGTTCATCTTTGGATAAAAATGTCCGTGAACATTCCTCTTCCAAAAAAGCCCAGTCTAAGTCCCACAAGATAACAAACTATTCTCTTGAATTATGTGAGGGAAATCTTCTTCAATGTAGCATTTCACTGCCACCCAGTCTGCCAAGGAGGCTCACCCGTAGTACTGGAACGAGGTTCATCTTCATTGTCTTCATCAGGTGCGAAGCTATCGTAAAAGGTCTTGGCTTTGGTTCTAATCACGTTGGCATCCAGAGGAATCAACTCCCAATAGGGCATACTTTATCTTCACGATGGTTAGTAAATGTCCGCCTTTTCCATTGGTTCGCGGGCCTCATTAATGTCAACTCGATTTCAAGTGGGCCGGCCAATTTTAGATAGAATATTTCAAAATGTTTTTGAAAATCGAATTAAAATAACTATAATCAGCCCTAAATATATATATATATATATATATATATATATATATATATATATATATATATATATATATATATATATATATATTAAGTTCAATATTAAAGTGGAAAACAGAAAATATCTTTATATATTTAGATTTTTAAAAATGTTTTTTTAATTAAAAAGATTTTTATTTCCTATTTTTTAATATAAATTGAATTGAAAATAGCAATTCTTGATTCAAAAAGGGAAAAATTAGGAAATGTAATATACATATATATAATCTTCATTTGAATTTGATTCTAAAGCAAAAGTCGGCACCCGTGATTTACTTTCCCGGGCCGCACAAAATGACGCGGCGGGCCAAAATTGGCCCCCGGGCTGCCACTTTGACATCTTTGCATTAGATTATGCAGAGCGTTTAAGAGTAATTATCAAAGCCATTTAAAAATCCATACAATGCTGCAAAATGTTTGGCGTAGTCTTTCTGTGCGCAATGCAAAATGTATATAATGGAATCCGAAGAAAATCCATGACACTATTTCTATTACCGGCGCACCATTCTTCTTCTTCGGTGAAATTTTGTCTATTTATTAGCAACTTGCAGAAAATGTCCTGTCTTTGGCTTGCGAGTTTCAGCATGGATTTTTTCCTTTTTATTCATTTTTTTCATACTTAAAAAAACCACAATCTACTAAAGCTGGGAATGTTGAATCTCCAAAATGGTGAAGGATCACAGTACAAAATGTTGGGCAAGACATGCTATTTACACGTGCTAATCTCTGTGACTGTTGCTCTGACTAATGAGGTCACGTGTAAGCAACTGGCAAAGGCTAAGCAGCATTACTCAGCACATTTGGCATATTTTAGGCTAGGAGGTTGCTGCTGTGTCACTATACCATTATTATTCATAAACCAACAAAGGACATTCTATTATGAATCAGCATTTCACTCCTTCTTTCCTCCTCCATCTCTCCTGCTTCTTTCTTCACCCCCACCTGCTAATCATACCTCTCCTTGACATTGCTATCATCCTCCTCCTTTCTGTTCGTGAGCTTTCTCTTCTTTTGTCTGCATTTAGTTGCAAATGCACGACACGAGGGACCAGGCAATGCACTGGAACTAATCTGACTCATTCAATATGTCACAAAATTTGGCCCTTCCTGCTAACTAACCATCATAGCATTGATAGAATCATTGAGAGAGTTTATATCGGCTATCGGATTGATCAGAAATCCACCATGTCTCCATCGACTCTTCTTTGAATAGTGTTGGAGACCAGTCTGCAGCTGCAGGTGTGTGTGTGTATATATTGTAGGCCTCTCTCATATCGGCGACTGAGTGCACGTGTGTTTGAGCTTGTAAATGTTTGATGGCTTTTGATCCAACCATCTGTCCACTAACGCTGCATGGCTGAGACAAAAGGGAGGGACGCTCAGAGGTCCGGTTTCACTGTTGCCTGCCAATGATTGAAAAAGAAGATCCCATGTAATCATGTTCCCTTATGAGCATCATCTGTAACCGAAGAATACATGTGATTTCTGCACTGGGTTTTAAGAAAATGGAGGCTTTATCAAATGAGCTACCAAATTGGTTATCTCCATTCGCACAGACATTGCGTTAAACACTAATTTTTACTGTTGAAGTGTACTATGAAAATAAAAACCAAACTAAGAGAATTACACCTTGTTGTTTTAAAACAAACACATTTTTTTTGTTCAGTAGACTGGAGAAATGCTAAGATAAATTGCATTTCTGTTGTAGTGCTTTCAGCGTTGCATTGTATGCAAACAGTGCAGAAACACAAGTAGTCAGATAAGAGTACTCAGTGAGATTTGCTGACCTAATGAGTTGAGAGGAATTGTTTAATGATTGATTGAAATCATTACCACCTAGAGCCGCATTTAAGTGTCAAGCAAGTATGCATGAACACCTTAGATAATAGACACCAGACGGTGAATAAATTATTTTGAAACCATCTCAGTGCAAATTTTGCATAATTGCCCATACAGAGTCTTTGACAACTACTACTCAATAATGCTGTAACATCTTAAAATGTTTTTTTAATTATTCCATTAATATTAATAAAGTATTTAATTGAACATGGTTTCAATCAAACATAACACTTCCAATATCAAATCAAATGCTGTTTGAATTAAAAAAATATCGAAATTGAGTTGTATCATTACATTCAATTGGAAATGTACCTAATAAAGTGTCCAGTGACACTTAAGCATGTTGTAAATTCCAGAAATTAAACACCAATTACAGCTTCCCCTTTTATCCATGTTAAACAAAATGACCTTGTTCTCATCCATTTGCATCCTCCCAGCATTGTGATTATCACTATCATTAAAACCGTACTCTACATTTAATGTCCATCCCAGCAAAGCTAGCAGACAATCATTGTATGCATAACAGCTTTGTTATGGATTTTTCACAACATATTGATTATTGGTGTCCGTGACATTTCAATGAATATAGTATCTTGGAGCCGCGCATTATTAATGTAGAACTTACCAGGGCACGTGTGTATGACCCTCCTTCATGTTTACAGAATGTTGAGTCCGTGCAAAAAATACATCAATTGGCATTCAAAGAAGTGTGGCCCCTTGCCGATACCCCACATCCGGCGTGATTTGAACACATTGATCATCCCAGTGCTGTACTCTGATCAATGGCTCTAAATAGCAAAATGCCTAGAATGTGAACTCTTCAAACTAAGGTCAATAAACTCAACAGACCATGGTGTGGCCTGGAAAGGTACACATGGGTGTGAGGGGATCAATCCCTTAGCAATGCCCCCTCCCTGTCTCCTTTTTTTTCTTCCATGCCGCACGCTAGGAAGGTCATTCTACTCGACAATAACGCTAAAGCAGCTCATGAGCAATCATCACCAGCAGCATCAAATAGGATTAATGAAATCCTGTAGAGCGATGATGGCGAACCTGAAGCTTGTGAGCCACATGTGGTTTGATGCAGCTCGCCATGAAATCTTAAAAACAAATGAACATTTTGGAAGAACAGTCATGTGTATTGCTTCGAAGACAGCTACAGAGATGTCATTTAATATCATTGCCTGTTGCTAAAACAGAGTGTGGAAATTATTAAATCAAGGAATTATATTAGAACAATCTCACAGAACACCAAACAAAAACCTCTTTGAATAAACAGAAATATTTTTTTAAAACCCATTCTTCCTGCATGTTCTGTCTGATAAGCGGCATAAGCAGCACAAACTCAAGGTTAACGTCATCTTTCATCACCACAAGCCAAACTGTCATCACACATCCATATCGTAAATACATATATTATGCATTGAAAGATGTGCTGATAAAAACATCAACCTGACATACATTTCATGACTCTCATGCACTCACAAACACGAGTGAAACTTTAAAGAGGATTATTCCATTATTGATGTGACCAAATGCTCTGTACATTTATTGGGTTGGGAGCCGGCAACGGTCTGCTTGACTCAGCATTCCTCCGCCTATTGCTCTTTTCTTTTTAAATGTCTACGTCAGCATTTTGCACATGTGCTTGCGTATGCCTATGTGTGTTTATCAGGACACACCTACGCTCATACAAGGAAAAAACAATGATGGAAAGACATACATGGAACTACAGATTGATAAATAGGTCGATAAATTGTAGGCACATTATGAAAATATTCACTGATCTATCTTTTAAAACAGATACAAGGTTTGTATAACATTGTGAGAATTATTATAATTATCAAAATACTTTTTTAGTTCAGCTATAGAAAAATATACAATTCTTTAAAAAATTTATACATTTGATCCAGTTTGATCAATTTTAAACACAAACTTGTGATTGGTTGGCCCACTTGTCATGGATGATGTACTCTACCTCTCTCCCAAGTCAGCTGCATTCATGACTAGCACACCCAAGACCATAGTTGAGATAAGAAATATAGTATTTTATCTTTGTTGACAGAATCTAAGCCCATGCAGTTTTTTTTCGGTGGCAATAAGTCACAAACATGATGGCAGGCATTGAAGACGCTCCAAACAGTTAACGTGCAAAACCTCTGAAATATATAGCGTCAGACCAGAAGAGATTTAGATAAAAGCTTAAAATATTTATTGGTGAAAAAAAAATTGTAGTAATTCCTCGTCTTATTTGTTTTGTAGGAAAATTGGCCCAAGATCTTGAATATCTAAAAGCACTGGGTCATAATCACAATGAGTCATATTGAAACAGGATTGTAAATTATGCAAATTTGTTTTTATTTTGAAAAATATGTTGAAAAATCTTGTCGAGAAAATTATTGAATCATCACTTCCATTTGTAGTTATTCCAATAGTCGTTCAATTCCATGAACAATATGAGCCTTACAATCCCTGTCAGTTATTTGTGTTAGTTGTACACTTTATGGTGAAAGCTTTAAATCTCATTATACTTGTATAATGTCAATAAAAACACTCAATTCAATTCAGATTTAGCAGGAATCCAAGCTTTTTCAGTCTTCAGTGTTCTGTCAGAGTAGCATACTAAGTCAGCGTGGGGTACCCATATGCTAATATGGAGCTTTTCCCCACATTAAATGTCGCTCAAAGCAATTTACTTATACTTGGTAATTCATAGCTGGAATGCATGAATCCTGGGTGGCATACACTGCACATGGTCATGGATTTATGGTATGTCATTTTCTAAACACAGCGAGCCCCTCATCAAAAACCCAAACGGGACACATCCAAGTTTGGGAATGTTGAGGTGGATTCTGCCCATCCAGCTGTTGTGGCTCCTTCCAGTCTGTCAGCCGGCCAGACTCATCAGCCGTGGACAAGTGCCCAGAAGGTAAATGAAACCACTGCTGTTTCTCAGGCAGAACACCCCAATTGATTTCACACACATATCTAAGCGTAGATTTGAATTAGAAACACACCTGAATACTCCATTATGCAAATGGGTTCTTTCTCATTGTGGATTGTCTGGTATTAAAAACTCCTTTTCCTTAAAATATAGAAAAAATACAAATTCACATTGTTGCTACCATTGAGCGAATAAATGAATGAATTAGAAAGCCAAATTGGAATCACCATGGCAACAAGAAATTCTCACGTTGCAGAGTGACACATCTCCGGCACAAGACGCTGCGGGAGAGAATGTGGCAAAAAGACATTTGGAGACAATCCTAAATTTTTGGGGGAGATGATATGCATACCCTTGACCCAATTTCCACATGTGAGACAAAGAAAAACTTTTTCTGCAAGTCTTTGTGAAACAATGGCCAGATCCCAGCAATGTTATTCATTGATTGCATTTCAGACAAAATAAAAGGTCATGTAAAGTGAATGTATTAGGATATTGCTGAAAATGTGCAATGACTGAGTGTATGACTTATTTGTTGAGAGATCTTTTAAGTTGAAAAAAAAAAGATAAAATGATATGATGAAGATTGGCCGTATATCTTTTGTTGGCATTAGAACGACACTTGTGAAATAGCAACGGCATTTGTATTTGATTGACATATGCCAGCTGAGCAAGGCTTAGTTAGAACCCTTCATTAGTGCTTACATTGTCAGTGGCATTGTCAGTGGCTTTCCAAGGTCTTTTAATTCATATATCGTTAGTATTTCTTTCACATAACATTTTTCCACACACTATCTAAACTGGTAAAATGACAGATACATTAGCCATTTTTTCTCAGCCAAATCCAAACAGTGTGTTGGGAAATATTTGTTTAGTACACGCATACATCCACCTGCAAACCCTACACATAGAGACCCCCAGCTGCTCTGCTCATACAATTTATTACCCCTTCTGAACCCAGTGGAGTCATGAAACCACCCCAGCTTTTGTGACACACACACACGCACACACACATGTCCACGAGTCTTTCTCAAACAGTGGTCCCAGCCCACTGCACTCGACTCGAGACCTCTTTGGGTTAATTAGAATGGCACCCCAAGGGAGAGCACACCAGGTCGGAATAATACACTGAAAAGATGAATGTGATGAAAAGGTCTTCTATTCTGGTAGGAGAGTAGAACACTGAAATGTGCAGTGCTTTAACAGGTCTGTAAAGCAAACTCAAAGATTCAGAAGATAAAGAAAAATATCACTTTCTGTAAAATATTGTCTTGATTTTCAGGGGAAAAGGACATCTTAATATGTACAGTGTTATTATTTTTCAAAGGGGAATAAAGGCACTACAAACATTATGAGAAAAACATGATTTTTTTTCGTCAGAATGAAATAAAAATACTATTCGAATCTAATTAAAAATACAAAAATGGGGGGGGGGTATTTTTTCTAATGATCTCAAACAAGTTATGTCATATTTAAAAATTGAGGTCTTAACTAGGAAATCGGAAAGCAGGCGTCCATGTTATGACAAAGGTATCATAAAGCTGAGTGGTTAGGGCGTCGGCCTCACAGTTCAATGGTCTTGTGTTCGAATCCAGGTCGGTCGACGTGTATGCAGTTTGCATGTTCTCCACGGGCCTGTGTGAGTTTTCTCCGGGTACTCTGGTTTCCTCCCACATTCCAAAGACACGCATGGTAGGCTTGATAGACAGTCTAAATTCCTGCTAGGTATGAGTGTGGGAGTGAATAGTTGTCCATTTCCTCGTGCCCTGCGATCGGCTGGCCACCGATTCAGAGTGCCCCCCTTCTCCAGTCTGCTGGGACAGGCTCCAGCACCCCCTGTGAACCTAGTGATGATAAAGCGGTTCTAAAAATGAGATGAGATTAGACAATATACCAGGCAAACATGCAAGAAGTGGCATTTATTTGTTAATATTAGATATAGTCAACCAATATAATTCCATATCTTTAGTGTCCGATATAATAACTACCCGTCAACATTGACTCGGAAAAATTAAAGTTTTTTTTGCTCTTTCACTTCCATATGACTTTGACAATACGTAAAACTTGATGTTAAGTTACATCAGGCTGCAACTAAATTAGGATATCTGGTTGAAGTTTACTAATGAAATGATAATAAGGATATTGAACATTTCTTTTGTTAACTATCTAAAATTGCACGAGCCTGCACCAAGCAAACAGTTTTTTTTCAGACCAGGTTTTGGCAATTTTGTAAACACATGCTAGCATGGACATTGTAAGTGGTGTGAGTTACATCACTAATAAGCAGGCTTTTTTTCCAATCCCTTTAAGGTTTTAGTGCATTTCTTCACGTTATTTGTCTGCAAACTTAATACGTACAGTGTTATTATTGTGAAATATTACTGATTAAAAACCTGTTGGTTGGTGGTTTATATTTTTTGACAATATCCAATTTTCTTCTCTGACAAGCCTCTCAATCATCTCATCTCCTTTTCTGAACCACTTTATCCTCATTAGGATCGCAGGGGGTGCTGGAAAATTTCCTAGCTGACTACGGGCCAATAGTGGGGCACACCCTGAATCGGTGGCCAACCGATCGCAGGGCACAAGCAGAAGGACAACTCATACTCAGGTGCAATTTAGAGTGTTCAATCCGCCTACCATGTTTTTTTAGAATGTGGGAGGAAACCAGAGTACCCTGAGAAAACCCACGTAGGCCCGGGGAGAACATGCAAACTCCATACAGATGACCTGGATTTGAACCCAGGACCACAGAGCTGTGAGAGTGACGCGCTAAACACTCGCTCCACTGGGCGGTCATGCCTAAGTCTATTAAATGAATATCTTTTGAGTCACAAATGACAAGAAATATGCAAATACATTATTCCCATTCAAACAAATGCTGACTTGTCGAGAAGTCCCACCTGTCGATTTAGCAATTCTGGGCGGGTGTATCCGATCACAGGAAGAAGATTCTATGTCATTTGGGACTAGGTAAGAACGTGCTAGCCTAGGAAAATGATTAAAATTCAAATGTTGTTGTGAAAATACAATGCATGTGCGTACACGGATGAACACATGTCTTTGTACACACCAGGAGCAATCGTGCTATAATTATGCCTAAGGTAGAGGCGATTAATTTTTTAATGGATTTAATGTTTTATTCATAGCATCTATCTATCTTGATATGGCAGAGTGCACGCAAGGCTGCGGTCAATGAGAATGCCTTATGAAATCTGACAAGTACATGAATGTAAATGTTGATTGCTTGCTTTCACCAGTGCTATTTGGACAATGTTTGTCAGTGTGTTTTGAGCAAAAGTGAAAGGAGCGATGGGTGTTGTTCTCGATATGGACCAGTAAGACCAGTTCTGCTGTCCTAGAAATTCTCTTCCTACAGACATGGCGAGAGAAAAATACCTGACAAACCTTTCCAATGAAACCCTTCGAGAAAATACTAATCACCTCAAGTTTTTTAAAATGACCATTTTCAATTATTTGGATTTGATTTATTATATAAAGGACAGCACATATTATTGAACATATTTATATTCATGTTAATGAACATTAATTCATTCATTCATCTCATTTTCTCAATTAGACTACCATGCATGTCTTTGGAATGTGGGAGGAAAACGGAGTACCCGATTTGAACCCAGGTCCTCCACTGTGAGGCCGACACACTAACCCCTTATCCGGCGAGCCGCCCATTCATTCATTTATTTTATGAACCGCTTTATGTTCACTTGGTATCGCTGGGGTCTTGGAGCCTATCACAGCTGACTTCGGGCCAGAGGCGTGGGACAACCTGAATCGATGACCAGCCGATCAAAGGGCACACTCATACCTAGGGGTAATTTAGAGTGTCCAATCATCCCACCATGCATGTTTTTGTAATGTGGGAGGAACCTGGAATACCCAGAAAAAAACCCTGCAGGCCCGGGGAGAACATGCAAACTCCACAATGGTGGACCGACCTGGATTTGAACCCAGTACCGCAGAGCTATGAGCTAACCACTCAAACCACTGGGCCGCTGTTAATGAACATATATATATATATATATATATATATATATATATATATATATATATATATATATATATATATATATATATATATATATATATATATATATATATATATATATATATATATATATATATATATATATATATATATATATATATATATATATATATATATATATATATATATATATATATATATATATATATATATATATATATATATATATATATATATATATATATATATATATATATATATATATATATATGTAGATGTAAGATTGTAGCCGAGGGCTAATTTCCATCTTTAGTCCCTTGAGCAGGTTGAAGAAAAAAAATAACACATACTAGACACAAACATGTAGCACAGTTTTAGACAGCGTTGTGATTGCAATATTGTTCGTCTAACAGCTAGGCTTTAAAATGATTGGCACAGAGGTTCGGAGACGGGAGTTCACTAATGTTAATTGGCATTGAGTTCCAGATTTGTGCCGCATAGACAAAGAAGGTGCTTTGGCTGAATGCACTCTTTTTGAAGGAAACTTCACAGTCACCTCTTGAGCCAGTCCTTCTTGATGTGTTGGACTTTTTTGTACAAAATGTTGCAGTGGAACAGGATCTTAGTGTTGGGAGATTTCGTAAACTAAGGTGGCATCTGCATATTGAAAAGTATTATCCCAGTTCAGGCATTTCTGTTTTTTTTTTCATATCTGACAGTGTTGGTGCATTTTAGGGTTAGGCTTTCTGTCCAATACTTTCAGAGCTTGCTTATAAATGGTTTCAATTGGATTTAGTGTTGTTTTACAGGCCTATGACCAACATGTTAGGCAGTAAGTCATGTATGTTACCATCATTATGTCAAAATATAATTTTGCTGGCTCAGGCGTTAAATTGTTTCTAATGAACCTTGGATTGGACAAATTGAATTTAATTGTATTCAGTATTTTTTAGCTGTCGTTTAAAGCAAGTTGAGAGTCAAGAATGATTCATAGGTACAGTCATACCTCTACTTAAGAATCTCTCTAGGTACAACATTTTCAGGTTACAAAAGCTTTTTATAGGCAAAAGGGTGCCTTGAAATACGAAAAAGATCCCACTTTTTTTTTTTAAATCGAATTAGTTCAATCTAGTCACTGATTGTCCCTGCCAATACGCTTATCCTTTCTGTACACATTTACCAATGCAATACACAGCATGTCGCTTAATTTATCACCCTCTTCCAGTTGGACTCAGAGTGACTTGATTTATTGGTTAGCCATTTGTGGTGGAAGGTCGACAAGACTGACAACATGCAAAGCTTTGTGCTGACCTCCAGGTGATAATGACCACAGAGTGGGGAAGGACATGTGGGGCCAGGGACATTGTTCAGATAAAAGGATGTAAACGATTGTGTGGGTGGACATGTGGAAAAAGGCTCCCATCTTTACTCACCTGCATTTTAAACAAACATGGAAATGCAACCAAAAAAATGTCTTTTAATTGTACACTCTATGAGTTACAAGACAGCATTCAACTTTTTGTATAAATTTTTTTTTTAGGTTCCTCTTGGATCTGGACCTGTTTGCAGCTGTAATGAGAAATTGTCCTAATTGTCTCTGAGTTTGTGTAAATTAGATATTTTACTGAAAGCGTACCAAAACTTGCTGTGTATTTTCTGGACTAAACAAAAAGACTAAGGTTCGTGATGCGCACCTTTTGGGACAGTGTGAATACAAACCAGCGATCTCTGGTGCAGACCAATCAGTAAGTCCGAAACCTTGCCAAAGATGTGGTCTCGGTTTTCTTCCAAGCAGACAGTGGTGCAGTTATCTTTCTAGAAAAAAAAGTGTTACTGTCTTGGTCCCCTACTTTTTTTTAAAAGTAAAATTCAGATTCAAGGTAAACAAAAGACTCCCCTTGGACCTACTTAGTAAAATCACCCCCAATCTTGCCAAAATCCTCGGTGTGGGGAGTTTACATCTCCTCCTTGCGCTGGTGTAGGTTTTCCCAGGTACTCTGGTTTTCTCCCAAAAAACATGAAACAACAGGCTAATTGGACATGCCAAACTGTGCCCAAGTATGAGTGGGTGTGTGAATGCTCTCTTTGTGCTCTGTGATTGGCTGGAAACCAATTCAGTGTGCCCCCGTTGACTGCCAGTAGTTGGCTGTGGCCCACCCTTGTGAGGATAAGCGCTACCAAAAAAATGAATGACAATCCTTTCAAGTTTCAGGTAAATGTCAGATTGCATCTCACTAAAAAGTTCAAAGAGACTAATAAGATCTAGTAAACTAATGTATTACAGATTTATTTTCAAATGTAAACATATTCTGGGCGGCTCGTTGGAGCAAGTGGTTAGCGCTTCGGCCTCACAGCTCTGAGATCCTGGGTTCAAGTCCAGGTCACAACCACCTGTGTGGAGTTTGCATGTTCACCCCGGGACTGTGTGGGTTTCCTCCGGGTACTTCGGGTTCCTCCCACACTCCATAAACATGCATGGTAGGCTGATTTGACACTCCAAAATGCCCCTGGGTATGGGTGTGAGTGTGCATGTTTGTCTGTCTCCTTGTGCCCTGGCCACCAATTCAGGACTCTGGCACGGAGACAGCTTGGATAGGCTCCAGCACCCCCTGCAAACATATCGAGGATAAGGCGGTTCACAAAATGAGACGTGGTGACATGAGAAACGTATACTCTGCTTTAGTTGAAGAGAGCTAGTCCTGAGAAAATCATCCTTCTATCTGATTAATTTATCCCTTTGAGCATCATGGATGTATTGTTCCTGCGTGGTGAAAATTCGGAGACCGGTGGGCGCGGCCAGGGCTCGTTTGCCGGTGTCGCAGCCAATCAAACGCCGAGGTGTGGCTCGTATGGGCGGGGCCTCATGGAGAGGCGGGGCCTGAAGCGGAAGTGTGCTTCGGCTGATCCTTCACTGTCATTCGGCCACGGTCGGCTTCAGGAGAAGGGGGGCAAGCCAAGGCTCACTCGCACACACATACAAGGACTCGGGCAGGATTGAAATATTGAAGCCAAGCATAAAATGAAACCGACCGAATAAGGCTTGCTAAGTATTCCGCACCCGAGCCCTTTTGACGCCTTGCCAAGGTTCAGCGAAGCCCGTTCGAATGACACGGTCCACATTCGAGGCAAAGCGGTGTCATTGAACAGCCAGGACACGTCAAGAGAAGGGAGGAGAGAAAAAAAGCTGACCGACTGCACTGTAAGACTCGAGCTATTTAATCGCCTCCGCCGGCCTCAAGACATCCTTTCAAGGACAACAGCCTTCTGACAAGTCGACGGAAGGTTCCCGACAAAGACATCGCCGGGGTCGGAGGTGGTGATCCCAAGGTGAAGAAAAGAAAAATACGTTTTATATTAGCCAGCTAGCGGCTTGTGCTAACAGTTAAATGCTAGGTTCCCATTGCTAGTAACCGATATTAGCCACTTGGCTAACTAGTTTTCACCGGTTACCATTTGCCCCAGTCTTTTCATTTAATCTTGATAATTAACAAAATCAACACAACGCACATCTTTATGGTGCGTATTTCGCGATCCGGTCGCGTGATTGTCCTCGCCGATGAAAGGACATAGACTCTTTGACAGCTGTCAAACAAGGTCGTGTTTTTTGTGTATCGTGGAACATTCCCCCCACGTCCATTACTCTTTTACACGTCACGCCGTGCGTGTGCTCTTTCCGTTTTCTGGCCCCACGCCGCGCACATACGCTTGGCTTGCCAGTCGCTTTTTGCGTCAAATTTAAACGTTTCCGAAATAGCGATTGTGTCCCACGGCTCTTGTCACATCACGGCTCGTATGTTTTGCACACGTTTGGGGTGAGGTGGGTGTGGGGGGGGTGGGGGGTGGGGGGTATATTGGGGCTTCTCGGCTGTCCGTGGACAAGCTGGGTAACGTCACGCGTTTATAATTAGCGTGGTGGGCATGTCGAATGTTAACCATGTGCTTTGCTCATAGCTCTTGAACTAGATTGTATATTGCTGGAGAGGCTTTTATCCTAATCTCTGATTGGATGAATCAGGTCAAATGGAAAAAAATATCTATTTTCTTTGTGCCAGTCCCTGAATCTGTGCATATGCGGTTGCTCACCATGACCACCGTGCCGTCTGTGTGTTCTCTCAACAGGACCAAAAGATCACGGGGTACTATTTGTGTGTGTGTGGGGAGCAAACAAATGGGGGATTACGGGTTCGGAGTCATAGTTCAAAACAACACTGGCAACAAGTCTGCGTTCCCGGTCCGAATCCACCCGCATCTGCAGCCCCCACACCACCATCAAAATGTGTCGCAGAGCCCCGCCGCGTTCATAAACAGCACCACTGCTGCGGGGAATGGCACCGCGGCGGGCTCTCCCTGGCTCTTCCCTGCCTCGGCCACCCACAGCAGTGTGCAAGACGAAATCCTGGGCGGATCTGAGAAGCCTAAAGCGCAGCACCAGCAAGAAATGCAAGAAACGCAAGAAAAGCAGCTGTCCCCCGGGAGTCACCAGGAGGGCGGTGGTGGCGGAATCATTTCAGAACTGGAAAAAAGCCGGTCGGAGGACAGCAAGACTGACAACTGCTCGCCTGAAGGCAGCACCGGGAAGGAGAAGCAGATCCGTCTGGAGTCTCCTGTGCTGACGGGTTTCGATTACCAGGAGACATCCGGTCTCGGGGGCCCGGTCCAGTCCAGTACCACCTCGTCGTCGCTCACGGGCTTCAACAACTGGTCGGCGGCCATCCCGCCGGCGCCCTCGACCATCATCAACGAAGATGTCAGCTTCTTCAACCCGGCGTCGGCCAATAACGGCACACTGCTGTTCCAGAACTTCTCTCATCACGTCAGCCCGGGCTTCGGTGGCAATTTCTCCCCTCAAATAGGACCGGCCGCCGCCCTTTCGCAGCACCACCCGGCTCCCCCACCACATCCCCACTTCCAGCACCCTCATAGTCAACACCAGCAGCACCGGCGCTCACCCGCCTCGCCGCACCCTCCTCCGCCCTTTCCGCACAGAAATCCGCCCTTCAACCAGTTGCAGCATTTGTCCAACAATCTGAGCAAGCCCCCGTCCCCCTGGGGCCCGGGCAGCTACCAGAGTCCCTCTCCCTCCCCGGGCTCCTCCACCTCCTGGAGTCCAGGAGGCAGCTATGGAAGCGGCGGCGGTGGATGGGGAGGATCTCAGGGTCGAGATTATCGGCGAGGCCTCAATGGCGGAATGACGCCCATTAACTCTATTTCACCACTGAAGAAGACCTTTCTGAACAACCACGTAGCATCACAGAAGTACCCTCGTAACAGTCCCGCCGGCTTCAATCCAAAATCCTGGATGGATGACAGTGTCGGCCGTAGTGATAACATCTTTCCTTTCCAGGTATGTGATACTCTTGGGTTAGGGGTCTTGCATGTCACTCTTTGAACTAGCTTGGAAATTGGTATACAATCCTCAAAATTGGATGTATATTGACTTTAATTAAGTACTAAAGTTTAGAAAAATACAGGTACCTATTCTCTATAACATAAATATACAAGCAGCAAACCAGTTGACAGTTTTCTTGCCCGTGCAGGGAAGTAAATTGAGTCAGAATTTGCTGAATCGATATTGAATTGGGACGGTAAGTTATTTCGATGGATGGAATTTTATTTTTAACCATCTCTAAAATGTTCTATTTCATTGGACTATATTCATGCCTCACAATGATTTTTCCATGCAAATTATTTTTGAGCTCGACAGGATGTATAAACCAGGTTGCTTGGTGACACAAGAATATGGTGTTACGAAATGCATATATATAATATTTGTTTTAAATGTGAGATTTTAGGGGTGGGAATGTGCAAGGATTTTGCACAGTGGCTTAAGAATACGATGCAAGCAGGCATCTCATGACCTTGCCACAATTTTTACTTCATTTTTTTATGTTATTGTTCAATATTTTTCTTGAAAATATTTACTGTATTAGTGACCAGGATTGGTTATTAGTGGGCTCCAACTTGTGTACATATTTTGGTTGTCAAAACGGAACTTCATAAACTGAGTACACCCTGTTTACACTGTATGTTCAGTCATCCGCTTTGCTGGGTGGCGTTATGTGCTGGAGGCTAATCCTAGCAGGCTTAGCCTCAGTTATGTGAACCTCTACACTACCAATAGATTCCCATGAGTATGAGGATATTTTTTTATTCACATCTACCACCAACGTAATGACAGCAGTTAACTATTTTTGCCCAGGGCATGTGTGTCAGGGTGACAAAGCTCTGCTTTCAATCCATAAATGTATACATTAGTATTTTTATTAACAAGACTCTGCTTTCAATCCATGAACCTATAAAGTAGTAGTATTTTTCTGCGTTCTGTGTTTGGCTTGCTGTGCTTCCGTGATGATGACTAATGTGTTTGTGCCACTGCAACGTTGCAGTGTGCCACATATGGGAGGTATGGGGAGGTTGGGTGGAGTCCAGGGCTGGTATCAAGTATGATGAGAAGGTTGCAAAATAAATATGTGCAAGGTTTTAAATAGAAAAAAATACATGGCAGTTGTTCATTTCCATCAAAGAAAAATAACTTTTCTGTTGGTGCGGAAGCTGCTTTGTGCCACATCACAAGATATCAATAGCTTATTCCCTGAAATGGAACTTAATGATGTTCTTCGATTGCCACTTTATTAATAAACAAGGATGTGCTTGCTGTTAAGCCACCGGAGAAATGACCTCATGACACATTCTATGTGATTTCTCTAGCTGGGATCAGCTCAGACAAATTGTTACGCTACCATGTGTAGAAGAAGGCTTGATGGGTAGGACTGGAACAGTGTAAAAGCAGCATGGAAATAAATTCATTGTATTGATCTGGTTTAAGATTGATTGCCTAGGTCATCAGCAGAAGGGGGTGGGTGTGTTGAGGGAAGGCATGTTGCTATTGGCTCAGCTCGCCCCCATGACCTCTAAGTACTGTACACGCCCACTACCCTTTATGTGATGTATTTTTGTTCTTTTACTCTGTGAATGCAAATTTACTTGTCAGTCAAGTATTTGAATAGATTTAAATCAATAGTATCATTAGCTGTTCTTGAAATATCTGCAGTGACATCCTTTGTTGCCTTAGCTGCCAGCAACATCCACTAATTGGGCTTAAAGACCACCATCTGGTGAAACTCAAATTGCATTCCAATTTAGTACACTACATGTTCTATAGTGAACCCCAACCAATTTGTGAATGAACTCATCTCACAAATGTTTCTATAGAACATAAATGGTATTTGTACCTTTTGTCTGTTGAATTTTTTTTTATTGCGCAGTAGCTGACGGTGTCGACTAACTGAAAACAACAAAATTAAGCATTAGTTAGTAAATCTGTCCAGATCATTCACTAATGGGTACAGATCACAATTGACATTAGCGTTAAAAGCTGATCAATTTCTAACAGCAAACACTTCATCCGAATCTCGTCATTTCTTGACCAAATTTTCACTTGTATAATAATCCTATGAACTAGTCAACAATTTCATACATTTTCTAATTTGAATGTAATACAATTGCAATTTCTAATGGAAAATGTATGCGTAGTATATAAATGGCAGTCAAAAATACTGGGAGAAAATTATTCACTTTGTCCTGGCTGCTAAAATACCTAAGTAGAGAAATGTTATCAGGGAATTAAAAAAAATTGTCTTCTGTATGGGATCAAACTTATTCATACATACTGTTCTTTATTTGGAAACCTTGTTTTATGGATATCGCAATGTTAGCTATATTACTTAGAAACTCGCTTCACAAATGGTTTCCAAGAGGAATTATACATCACAGTTAGTTGTTTCTAGTCTTAGATGACAGTCATGGATGTTATTAAAAAAACTGAATTTGATTGCACTCCTCAAATGGTAACTATATGTATTATTATTTTTTTTTTATCAAAATGGTAAACAGTTGAATTGATTTAACACATTGGGTAATCTTTTTTTGTGAATCCAGAGTATCAAAATATTAGGATTACTGGTACATTTAAGTTAAATGATTGAATGATTTTTATTTTATTCAATTTTTACACATTTCCATAGGCAAAATAGTTTTAAAGATAAAAAGATTTGTGTTTGACCTTTGAATTTCCTCTACATTTCCTGCACACTCCTTCAATAATGAGTAATGGCTCCGAGTGTACCTTGGCCAAAACAGCAAGGATATTGTTCTAACATGCCTGAAGCATGTCACCGTAGCATGTCATATTTCATTTTTTAAATTTTAATGTATTTTTTTTATTATTTACATAGTACTTATTACTATAGTATTTAAAAAAAGCAAGTACAACAAGAGGCACTTTTTCAAACCACGCGGAATCCATCTTCATGTCACAGACGATGTTAAGTAAACCTCCCTTGTGTTTAAGCTAGCTTGTATCGTCAGCTTGAAGCTTCAGCATCTCTGTCAGTGATTTAATCAGATCAAGCAAAGTAGCATTGTCTTTCGGCCTCGTCATACATCAAGGACACAGAGAGGAGGATAGGCTTACAATGACCTTCCTTTGCTTTTGTTTGTTTGTAAAAGAAGCAGAAATTATACATGTATAACCCACTTAGACAGAACAGCCATTGCAGTTTATAAAGAGAATTTTGTCAAAGTGTACTGAAACAAGAATGAGCATTATTCAAGATTTTAATTTGTGTCAGGTTTTAATGCTATTTTTAGTTCATTGAAATGCTCACTAAGATCAAGGGTGCAATCAAATCTTTAGACCAGGCATGTCCAAAGTCCGGCCCGCGGGCCAAATAAGGCCCGAGGACAAATTTTGACCGGCCCACGGCCTCTATCATGAAATCAATAATACACGGCCCGCCAGCACTGTTGACCACAGTATAAAATAAATGTGTACAAAAAGCTATTTTTCACTTCACCAGAAGATGGCAGTAGCCCTGTGGCCGCACTCTGGCCGCCGTGACCCTTGCGTCATTGTTTCAGCCCAGCCCATTTCTAACATGTAAACAAAAAAAGGAAAGTTGACCGGGAGGGCCGCCGCATCCAGGAGAAGTGGAAATTTGAGTATTTTTTCACTGAAATACGAAACAACTGTGTCTGCCTAATTTGCCAAGAGACTGTGGCTGTTTTCAAGGAATTCAACATTAAGAGGCACTACCAGACGAAACATGCTAGCTACGACAAGCTAACTGGGAACGAACGCGGTGAAAAAGTGAAGCAACTGGAAGCTGTTTTAACGGCACAGCAAAGCTTTTTCACAAGAGCCCGTGAGTCAAATGAAAATGCCACAAAGGCAAGCTACGAAGTGGCAACGCTAATTGCAAAGCACTGCAAACCTTTCAGTGACGGTGAATTTATTAAAGACTGTGTAATGAAAATGGTTGAGAAAATTTGTCCCGCGAAGAAGCAAGAGTTTGCCAATATTTGCCTGGCTCGTAATACTGTGGCACGGAGAATTGAAGACGTTTCATTAGATATTAAGAGACAGTTAGAGGCAAAAGGAACTGAGTTTGACTTTTTCTTGTTAGCGTGCGATGAAGACCTGGACTACATACTGCAGTCAAGATCCCAGTATCACCCTTCACATTAGTGCAGGCAAGATATTTGTTAAGTCCTCTGAGTTGAATAAATTCTTAAATCTCAGTTCATTATTTTTTTTGTGATGGTCAAAATCACAGTTTGAATATGCAGTGATCATTGTTTTGTTTTCAGCACTGTTCCTACAGTGAGCATATAATAGTGAATAATATGTGATGTTTCACATGAACTTAGATATCCTTGATAGTTTTCTTAATTTTTTGTGGTTTGTGATTTCGGTAAAAACCTAAATGTAAAAAAAAATGTAAAAGTAAAAGTATGCCATTTGCAATTAAAAAAAATCCCAAAAAGTTAATTTGCATTTAATGTTAATGGTTCAAAGAATGTCAGGCTAAAAGTCGGCCCGCACACATTTTCACCTTACCAAATCTGGCCCTCTTTGCAAAAAGTTTGGACACCCCTGCTTTAGACTTTAAGGATTATGACTGGTCCATCTTATTGAAATGCTAAGTTTTTAGCACTTCAGATAACAGCATTCTTTACCATGAAGTTTACCTTGCGTTAGCTGTGTTGAGGTGTTGTGTTCTGTACTGACTTAACACTTTGCACAAGTCCACCATAGGTATGCAAAAAATGTAATGTTTTTTGCCATGGAAATTAGTTATTAGGTCTATAAATCCTTATTTAACGTATTTTCTCGGCTATAAGCCGTACCCTTACCTCTAGTATTTCTGTCCTCTTGTTTGCCTCTGCTATGATTTTTTTTAATCTTTTCTTTATTTTCTGTGTGATGTCCATTTTTTTGATAACCACTTTTGAGCTATATTTTCTCTACTTAATATATTCATTGTATATTTAATGGCTTGTGAAATGTTTCTTTTAAACGTTGTGAGTCCTCTGATGTGGACGCTCTCTGCAGGCAATGGCTTCTGGTGTAAATTTTAAAATTAAATGCCAGAAAAGTTCTACTAGAAGAGAAGTTAATTCTGGATATATTAGAACTACTTTAAATAGTAGCGTGTGTATGGATTGAATAATTCTGAAGATCGCCATGTCATTTAAGATTCCACAATTTTGTACTGAGAATTTAGATTGGTGTTCGTTTTTGAATTAATTTTGTTTGGAGTCCATATGCCCACTTCTTGGCTGTTCATCCCAAAGTAACAGGAAAAGCCATGCAGGGCACGCCATGTTTTAGCACTGAAGCGCAGGCTGCTGTAAGCGGGGATGCTTCTGTATTAGAGCAGCTTTAGTATTTTGGCTGGGCTGTTGGCCCGCTAACAGCACTCCTGTGAACAGCTAATATGTAATTCTGATGGTGTAGTGTTTCTCAACCTTTAAACTTTGATTTCTTTTGTACATGGTGACCCAAAAAGATGCGTACCCTTCCATTTCGAAAACGTTTCCATTGGTCCGCATCTTTTTGGGTCACCCTGTACAATTGAATATGAATTGAAATGTTGGTTGTATCTCAGACCCTCACTCTTTTCAATTTTCAAGGTTAGAGATGTGCTCGTGTCAATTGTTGATAATTCAACATGCAGTAATTCCTCGAATATTGCAGATGTAGACCAGACATGGCCGTGATCATCAAAAACCGCGAAGTAGGATCACTCCCATTACTACATATCGTGCTACGTTTTTGCACCTATACAGAAATGTAAGTACACAAGTACAATTATCAAGTGTATTTATTATATACTACAGTTATAGGCATATGAAAAGACCTGTCATTTATTAATATATAAACATGTACGATTCGAAATATAATCAGAAGAAACCAGGAAATGGCAAGACATCGTCCTTCTCGGTCATTCTTCTACTGTGAAATATGGCTCCTTCAGCACTGAATGCCACCCAATTCAGTGCTGAAGAAGTGGAGCCCTGAATTCCATAATTTTGTTTATCCCTGTCTTCCACTTGCGAGTTTGAGTATGGATTTTGACTTTTTTTTATAGCTTAGGTAAAAAAATGAGGTGTACTGAAGCTGCAAAGTGGGGAAAGAATCACAGTAAACCAAGATAGGATGTTGAGTTCTTAAAGAATTTTCATCAATTATTGTATACGTCTTGCCCTCTTTCTGACTCTGATAAAATCATTGTTGATCATATATAAACATGGATGATTGATTGCTTGATTAAAAAAGATCTTTAATCATTTTAAGACAGAATCACAAATTTAAATGCCAGTTGAGTGGCTTTTCAGTTTTGATAGTCCTCCAAAGATCTACTAGAGTTATGGAAATCATGATTAAATAGTTGATTTACAGAGACTTTTAACAATGTTCTTCCAAGACGGAGCTCAAGTTCCTTATTATTTTCAAAAAAACTGCGGAGTGTATAATTGCACGTCCTCTGTAGCAGGTAAAATTTCAGCAGGTAGCTAGGAAGCGGAAGTACTTGTAGCTAATTTGATAGGCTTGTGACTTCTGTGCAATTACCATGATGATCATATGGTCCATCTCCAGTTATCGCTTAAATACAATGGGAAGGACATTTCATCAAGCACATCTTACTGTTTAAATTCTTGATTGAAACTAGATCATGGTGTATAATGTGTGTGGGTAGGTGTGTTTTCATTAGATAGATTTTCATCCTTTACCCATGACATGTTCGCAAAGTCTCGTGCACGTCGCTAGATGTACTAATTCGGACTGATCCATTAAGCTGCAAAAGCCCGAAGTTTCAGTGATTACTGCCCGCTCTTTGTCACATTGGTGCTAAATGAGCATTTTTTTGTAACTATTAAGAGGCCTGAGTTGGGTAAATGGCCTTCACTCTTATGATTATAGAGGTTTGTTGCACCCCTCCAACCTTGACAGATACTCTAAAATCGCACATACTCATATGCCTAATTAGTGTGTGACTAATGTGTCCTAACAAACCAACAGAAGACAATGCAGCACCTTTTTGGTAAGGTCTTGTGGTACGTCAAAGGTCGACCACAGTCCATTTCATAACACTGGTCAACATTTAATTGATTTGAAAAATGAGATTTGCTGTCCACTCAACCATTTTCCATGTCACTTACCCCCATTAGGGCCATGAGTCAGCCGGAGCCTATCACATTGGAGAAAACCCACAAAACCACAGAAAAAACGTTGAAAGCTTCATACATGAAGTTCTTAGCTGCACGCCAGCAATATTCTCCTCTTGTCAGTTTTATATAAAAAAGTGAGTTCAGGATAACCCTTTATTGAACTACAAGAAATGGAAGGTTTCTCTTTCTCTTACTCTTAGTCCACCCCAAATGCACACATGCACAACAATACGACCATTCGGTTAACAATCGATAATAGGTAGTTTATGACAGTTGGCATATTTTATGTCGTAGCAGGGCTTTGAAATACTTTGGCTTGCCATGGCCATATTCACAAGCTTCAAAAGCAAAGACCGCCTCCCTTTCCTGCCCTCCTGGTATGGCAGGCAGAGAGAAAAGACCTTCTCTTTGACTTGTACCCTTTCAGTCTCTCCATCATCCCTTGCTTTCATCTGACTCTGCCATCTCTGCATTAGCTTTCGTCTCCTTCCCTTTTGCTGTGGATGTGATTTGTAACACAATAATAAGCGGTCCAATGGACAACTTCCTGGATATTTCCATAGAGACTGACTGTTCAAAACAACAAAAACCAGAAAGTACTTTTTACAATCTTCTATTAAAACACATTCTCACATGCCACAAATAATAAATGTACACTGATTTATATCCAAAAATATACCTCAAATTACCATAAGAAGGTACTCAGCCTGTCGTGATAGTCAATTAATTGCACGGTCAATGAAAATTAGGTCGATAATTTCCTAGCTGCAATTTATCCCTCTGTGCATTTGCCCATGATAAAAATGATCCAAATACGCATGATCCAAACTTTGCCTATTTATTGCATTTGAGACTAGCATATTAGCATATTTGAACAGAACTAACTGGTCCTTAACAAACTGTAATACTAAAAGTTCTGTGATACAAAACAAGAAAGCTAATCCATATGATAAATTGGGAAGCATTAACATTGCTACATTGAGACTAAAGCAAAAAATATACAACAAAATTATTTGAAGGTCATAATTTAAAATTTACTTTGTTTTTAATACATATATGGTTCTGCTACTGGTGAGTTACTGACCCCGAAGTCCAAAAAACTGAGCCACAAATGGAAATGAGTTGATATCGTTTGGTCCATGTTAATGTTTGTTTTGTGAGTTTCAACAGTGTGTGTGTTCAAAATGTGCTATTTTCGATACTGCTGTGAAATGCCCCCCTTTTAAGCAGATGTCATGTGAAGTTATCTTACCACTCTATACTGTTGATTAGATAAAACATATTTATTGAATTTTAGGAATGTCAAAGCAGAAAGAACATTTGACAAAAACAAGTTCCCCAGCTTGCCACTATGACACTCGGTTATGTGCTGAACTCTGTTTTGTGACCATCTAACACGGTTCAGTCATAAGGTCAGTCGGTGGTCTCTTGAACTGTGATTTAAAAAAAAAAAACAATTTTTAAACTAGGCGGTTTTGCTTTGCTCACTCTTTGTTTTTTGTAGAATGGAGCACCGCCAATGTATAGCCCAGGGTGTGACCCTCTGGAATTCAGAATGTACTAACAATGTAGTGGTACTGCATATCACGTGCAAGTTGGTCAGGATCATGAAATTTCTTCATCATTTGGCACGATAATGTGAAAGGTCAAGTCAAACACCCAAGATTACAAAACTTTTATGCCCTCCTTGACACCCTGTTCACCTGAAAAGTAGCTCTTTTGCTAGGCAGTGATCTGTGTGATTGACGACTTCAGTTACTGTCCAGTGGGTAGATTGGGTTAGTTGTGAGGTCGATGCCCGAGAAAGCCGTTTCAATGTCAAAACTTGTCATGGTGAGAAAGCGCTTCATTGTTGTCTTTTGCGTCAGTTAACAGCTAATGATGACTAGCTGCCGGATATAATATATAGTCATTTTTCAAATAAAAAGTATTCTGATATTTGGAAATTCTGTATCACTGACATCAAACACAATAAAATGGCTAAGAGAAAAAAAAACGTTTTTCACATGGTTTACAAAACAGCTTGTAAATTCAAGCATCCTTGAACATCTGATGAATTTTGTGGATATAATACACTGATTATCTGTAAGATGTTCATTTTTAAGAGTCGAAGTTTGATGAATGAGTTTTTATTTGTTTGTTTTTATTTCTAGTTTTGTGCAGAAACGGGTATTAAGTGACAGATTTTTAACAGAGCGTCACTATAATGAGGATTTCATATATGATATATACCTTATTTTCACGTCTATATGGCAGATCCACACCCATTTAAAGCCGCAGTGTGAGTAACGAGTGCTATTTCTGTATTTGACACAAAGGACGCACAGTTTTTTAAGACGCAGCCAGGCATGGCAAAAAATAAACCATCTTTACGTGACCGGACATTTCGTCGACGGACAATTTGTCGCCAGACTTGCTTATGATTGTTTTTAAAATAAAAGGCAATAAATGAAATGATTTTATAAAAAAATTGTATTAAAAAAAAGACAAAGGAAATTCCCATAGTCCCGTTGTCTTCTATTTTTTGCTTTGTATTCCCATAGGTATCGTGTATACAGACTAGATTTCTGATGCGTGTTGAGGCAATGGAGCTAGATATCGTCACTTGTCGGCCATTTTAAGAACAGGCTCATTTGCTCCTATTAAACGAAACAATAGAATTTGTTCTATGAAAGGACAATATACTGCTTGATTTAAAATCAAACGTGTGCAACTTTATCAAAGTCAGAGATGCAGTATTTTTGGCATTCTTCACAAAAAACATCAGCATCCACTCAGAATCGTAGCCATATCAATTCGCAATTAAAAAACAAACAGTTAATAGTAATTTATTGGAGTCACTCAGTGCCCCCAAGAACTCGTCTGTTGTTAGATGTCTCCCTATTTATTATGAAGAATCACCGTGACATCTGAGTTATGTCATGTTGATTCCGTCAAGCGAGTTTTTGCTGTTTTATTTTCTTTACTGAAGAATATGGTTAAGGTTAGTGGTTAAGGTTAAGCGAAGTGTCCGTCGTTGAATTGTCCGGGTACCCGGCTGCCTGCCACCCTTCGTGAAGCTGTGTTCGCCACCTACCATCCACTGTTCCCATGCGGCTCGCAACTTTTCTTTGACAGCCCGGTTGATGCCAATGTCCAGCGGCTGGAGTTCTTTAGTAAAGCCCCCGGGAATGACGGCAAGCTCTGAGTTCATTTTCGTGACTTTGTTTTTCACCGCTGATGTGAGATGAGCACGCATGGAGTCGCAAATCAAAAGTGACGGCGAGGCGTGAAAAAAGCCATCCGGTTGCTTGACATACACTTCTCGTAGCCATTCTCTCATTTTCTCCTCGTCCATCCACGTTGGTTTTGCCTTCACGATGAGCTGGTTGGAAACTTTTCTTTCGGAATGACGGCGAGCACCAAATTAGTGTGCTCGCCGTCATACTGGGTGTATTGACAAAATAACTATATATCTCAGAAGTCACTGCGCAGTACTTTTTCTACGAGGAAAATAGTAGAGTCGGGGGCATCTTGCCTTAGTTGTGAGAAATGTAGAGGATAGTGTACCCTATCGACTGATTTATTTTATTTTATCGTGAGCACAATTTTAGTAATCATCCATGTATAAAGCGCACTGGATTGTAAGGCGCCCTGTCTATTTTGGAGAAAATTTAAGACAAGGGCGCCGTATAGTCGTGAAAATACGGTACGATATATGTGTGTGTGTGTGTGTGTGTGTGTAAATAGCAGTCTGACAAAAATATTGGCTAAGTATAGAAACCCCTGGAGTATGTCCCGGCATATTTTGAAAGTGTGCTCATATTTTTTGTGTGCAGACTGTGTGTACCCAAAGAACAATCCTCACTATGGTTGGTATGTGACTGTTTGTTAAAAAGTAGTAGCCTGTTTCTGCCAACTCAAAACACAATGTAACAATACCCTAGCAAAGATCAAGCCCCCCATTTTAACCACACAAAACGACATGTCTTGTCGGTTCTTATTTTGTACTTGATGTTAATTACACAAGCAGTAGTTTTGACCATCTATATTTTATTTCTACCCTTTTCTTTAGGAACGCACCAGGTCATTTGACAGCTTCAACATGAACACTCTTGAGAGTTCCCTGATCGACATCATGCGTGCTGAGCAGGACAACCTAAAAGGTAAATAAATACAGCTTCCATTCCTGTGTAATCTCTGCTCTTACAACAATAAAGTTGTTAGTATTCCTTATATTTAACAAACATAATCCTGATGCTTTCTGTTTTGTTAAAAATTAAATTCCCTTTTGCCTCTTACCTATAGATAAGAAATTTCGGTGGACGCAATACTCCATTTTCTATATCAGCTATCATAAAAGGACATAGAAACAAGTCATGCTTAAAAATGAACAGGGTGAACTCGAGGGCACGTGGAATAGCTCCAACTAAGAGGGAATTTGCTTGTAATGGTTCCACTTGGAAAGTAAATTGTGAAGCTTTTCTACGCCTTTAAAGGTTTTGTAATCTCAAGGATGCTTCTTGACAAAAGGTCTCTGACTGTTTATCATTACTTGCTGTTATATTGCTCATCTTGTAATGACCCGCTCGACACTTCACTTTTACTTGGTCAGTTTTATTTCTAGTTTTAGAGCTATCATGATTTTTGAGCTACGACCAACAACATTTTGTAGCTATTTGACAAAAAGCCAAGGAGTACCACAATTTACTGATGACAGGACACCTGACTATAAACTGTACTGTTCGCATTTCATTAAATTTTAGCAAGAAAATCCATAAAAACTCTGCACCTGACTGTCTAGACAGAAATATCTGATCAAAAACATATTCATTAATAAAATAAACCCACATCAACATGCCAAGTTGCAAACTCAATCACGTGCCGTCTTGTTATAAAAGCCTTATGTAAAGGAAGTGATTTAATAGACTATGCAACCTGAAAAAAAATGTTTCCCCTATAGCAAGGAAACAGACACTATTAATTGGACTTGACAAGAATAAAAAAAAGTGGGAAATCTTTTCCATTACAATTTTTACATGAAATGATGCCATATCTTAACCATTTTGTTAATAATTTTTTTCACTCTTTACTTTTGGGATTTTGTTTACTTGACAGTTTTTCTTTGAAATGCAAAAGAGGGGTAAAACCAATAGCAACCCATTGTAAATTGGCGATGCTTAAATTCTAACTTTCGTTATTGTTTACGAGAAACAGCCGATTTATTGACTGACTGGTGTTATGCAATACAGCAAAAATAGATTACTGGATCTAGCCTTGTTTTATGTTGAAACTGACTGTAATTGAATATGACCAGGCCATAGCCAACATTGATTTTAGGAGCGGTACATGTTGTAATAAGTTCAGGTATTGATACTTACTTCTGAAGGTATTAGTACAGTTGAAAGGATTTGTGTTGTGCACAAGGGTTTTAATTAACGCTGGATATGCTACAAAGCTTAATCCTTAAAAATACCGCACAATCAGGTTTTTCCTGCTCAGTCATCACACTTGATGCTGTTTCTATCATGCCCAAATCCCATTGTCTTCAGCAACCTATGTTGCACATGTTTAATATAAACAGAAATGTTCTGTTCATTCTTAAAGGAAAAAAACAAACACTTCATAGTATACGTAATTGCTATATGCATTGCGTGTATATTTCCCCTTCATTCTATGGCTAATGAAAAAATTTAGTTTTTTTTTAGTTCCTGGTAGCAGGAGAGGAACATAATCAATTAAATGTACTTTTGTTCCTGTAACACATTAATTTTTAATGAGAAATGTGATGTTATTAGAGTTTTAGGAAAAAATATTTAATTTTACTGCAGTAAATTTATTTTCCAAACAAACGCCGAATTTCTCTTGAGGCCATAGTTTCACATTAACAATGCTAAAATAAGCACCACACGACATTACACCTTTTTTTTTTATTTCTGCCTCATACCAACTAAACTCTGCTAGATCCAGCTGTGCTCTAATGTTGTGCTGTCAAAGCTGAATAAATCTTGCCCTAATAATGTGAAAAGCTACTTTTGTTCACTTTGGCAATGATAGACCTTAAAGCTTCTAATAAGGATATTTAAATCCACTTTACAAAGTTTTGATATCTAACCTTCATAATGTCGTGAGTTAGCATAAACATGCAAGCCATAGTGGAGGCTCACAATACAACAACAATCAACAATACGTTTAGCTAGAGTCGTATTAGTATTAGCGATCTTTCTGGGTCATGATGGGTGGAGTTTATTAAAAATACTTTGGATAACTGGAAGGAAGTATTGCTCCTCCTCAAATATGTGTCAACTAGCTACATAGAAATCTAATATGAGATGTTGAATTTGAATCTACAGTGGTACCTCGACATACGAGCAATTCGAGATACGAGTAAAATTTCAAGCAAATATCTCGATACGAGACAAATTTCGATATACGAGCAGACAGCGAATACGATATGCTGCACATAAGAATATCATGGGCAACTCCCTCGTGTAATGTCTCTGGTCGCAACTCCTTCTTTGTAATGTCTCTGCGAGCACTGGGCGGAGTGTTGCATTTTTTCAGTGTTTTTTTTTTTGTCGTTACGAGGCGATCGCTAATACAAGACATTTATATGCTACTTCTCGTTGGCAAGTGGTCATGCGTTATCCTATTGAGGACATTTTGGAATTTTTGGAACATTTTGAGGGGAATACATAAACCAACCATCTAGGTTGCATGTGAAAGTCAGTGTGGAGGCTGTGCAAAAAGAGCCAACCTGGGAGAAGAAAGGAATCAAAATGTCAAACTAAATTAGAATTAAGTTTGTTAGGTTCGATTAAACTTATTTTTGAGTGTGTCTGCATTGTAATCCAAGTTCATTTAAATTAGTTTGTTAAGTTACAAAGGCTTTGCCGTACAAAAAGCCCCAGTCCCCCTCCCCCTTTCAAAATCCATAGAATTTTAATAGTATTAACCATAATTTTACTCCTACATTAACAACGCACACTAGCTTTCTAGCTAGCCAATAACTTTGCAGAATTTTCTTGTCACAATTCATTCAAAACTTCAAAGTTCTGCAAAATTGGTGATAGTACTTGGTTGATAATAGTGCCGACATTTGACATTTCAAATGTACTATACAAAGAGAAAAAAACAAAAGCAACGAATTAAAGACAGTAGTCTTAGAAGGTTGTACTTTGTCCTTTTGAGTGTTTTTCCTACCAATTCTATTTTCAACACAATTTTGTTAGGTTTGTTTGTCATGCAAAGTTGGGGGTCCCTGTGCTTTTTTTATGCTAGAATATTTTTTTCCTGTGCGACTGGAGAGTATTATGAATTTTTTTGTAGTGTCAATGATATTTATCTTAAATGCAGTCAGACAGAAAATGTTTTTTGAGGAGATGTAAATTGAAAATGGAGGAGAATCAAAATAGCAGTAAAGTAGAATAAAGCCATATATGAGACAATTGTTGGATAGGGATAGATGTTAGTATGTTCTGACTCTCCAAATTGTTTCTGCCTTGGGAAGAGACGTCATAAAACTAGGGCACCCTTTCACATTAAAACGTTTAATTCTTGTTTGCACAATTCATTTCTATTGGAAAATTGAATTGACATTATAAGTAGATTGCCATACGAGCTTGATCCCGGAACGCATTTAGCTCGTATCTCAAGGTATACGGTGGGTTAAGGGCATTTTCAATGAGGCTGCTCTTTGTGCACATAAATTTACGAGGCATTTAAAAAATAAAAAACAAAGAAAACGCCAGGGAGAATTCACTTGGATCTTTTAGTGGATCGGCTCGGTGTTCCCCGAGGCGGCATTTGGAAGCTCGCCAGTCGATTTTAAATAAAATCTGAAAAGTTTCAGCATTTCTTTTCCAAGTGTGCACTCGCCCCTGCTAGAGGGGCATTTTTAAGCATTTATTTGCCATGCCCGGAGCCGGTTTTCTTTCGTGCCGGAGCCACATATCCTTCGTGCCAGGGCAGTTTATCTTCCGTACCGTGCCCGGTCATCGGAGCCTTTTCCCGGGCAATCTAATTTTTTTCACACTGATCTAACGTATACGTAAGTTCTGGCATTTTTATTCGATTTAGTGTTGAAAATGTTCGTTCCTGGTTGCTTGCTTTGGAGGTGTTTGACCTTTCTTAATAATGTCCAGCTTTTTTTCTTGAAAAGTCCGTCTTGAATATGGTTTTGACCGTAAATCTGCCAACAAATCCATTTTTTTCCTCCTCCTTCAGCCATTGCGGGTTGACAAAACCGCTATTAAATCAACACAACAATCTATTTGCTTGTGCAGCTCGCTCCTAATACACTTTGGTAGCTCTGGCTAGTCCACTCTATCACTCGCCAATCATGGTTGGTGAAAGCGATGACGTGTCCCCACCCCTGCAAGAAGGCAATGACGTATCCCCACGCTTGCAAGAAGGCAATGACGTAATCCTACGCCTGTGAGAAGGCCTTGGTGTCACCAAATCGAATTCTGATTGGTTGAAGCAACAGTATTATCGACGCTTGTTTAGCAGAGCCTGCAGAACTGATTGTGAAGGCCTTAAGGCAGATTTCTGATCCTAGCAACAACAAATGGCTGAAATGTGATTGGCTAAATGCTTCAATATGAAAACACACATCTGGAAGCAGTGCAACCAGGCGTAAAGCAATGAAAGGAAGTTGACCGACAATTCGGAATTATTTAATAAGTATACATGGACAACAATATAATTAACATTAGGTTGTGATTCAGATATTTCTTAGGCCAGCAGAGAAGGCTTTGAATGCCCTGACGGCACACCACTGGGAAAACCAAAGACCGGTTTACTTTACATTAAAACAACCAATAAAATGACTTTAATCCCATAATATTAGGATTTGAACTTGTTATAGTACAATCTATGACTTCATATTTCAATTTTAACCTTGTAATATCTTGATTTTAATCCCTTAATGTTTAGAATTCTCTCTTGGATTATTACGATATATGACTTCTTGTAATTTCCCGCTGCACACCACAGCATCGCTCACGGAACACAGGTTGGGAAATACTGGGCTAATATGTGAGACAATACGGCAGTCACTGTGAACAAAACTGTGCCATTTGTTACGTGGCAGAAATATGACAAGATTACAAAACAGCAGTACATTTCCTCTCATTTTACGCCTTGGTTATCTTCAGGCATCCTCGTCACATTTTCTCAATGACAAGTGCCCTCTTTCTCTGCTTTTTTCACATGATCGTCACGCTAGATCCGGCCTCACAGCCTCGTTCTGCAAACAGTTGCTCAGTTTGTTGTGCCGTTTCTGAAAAAGAATCATGGATTTATAGAATGTGTTTACACGGTTTAGCATTTCCAAATCATTTTAAGTGCAATTTACATCTCTCAAATTAGTGTCCTATCTTCTCTGTGATGCTTTCCCTTTGCTTCTTAGACATACAGTCACAAATAAAATACGTTATATGCTTTATATTCAGGTATGTTTGTCTTTTGAACCTTGCAACATGAGCACAGTTCAAGAAATAAAGACAAATGGCACTGTTTCAACAAAAACTCAACTGTCATTGTAGCTTTGGATAGCGTTGAGCATTGTTTTGACCTACAGAAAGGATCCCTCTGTTCTGCCGACCCACCACATATCCACGCAAACGTATGCTAACAAGTACGAGTCCTTATTCATGCATGTATTTCAACAGTAAACATGTAAAACAGTGGCATGCGAGGTGGTATCAAGTATCACGTGAACACGTGATAGACACACCCCATCCTGGTGAAACTGTACGAGACCTCAGAGAGTAAAATGCAATGCAAAACTTGTTCCCAAGTTTTCTTATATGGCCCCATAGCTATATTACTCCGGGGTATTTTTTGCTGCAGAGCCTAGTATAGTTCAACTTCATGAAAATCTAGGTCTTGTTTTATGCACAGCATTTCGCATCCTGTCGGCAATTGCTCCTGTGATGTGGGGGAGGGGCCTTCAAACTTCCATGTGACAGAGGCGTTGGAATGCACCAATCACAGGGCCTTTGCTGTTTGTACAACAATGGTTGTACTATTTCAGCTTTTTCATGTCATTATCCCCCAGCAGAGTAGGGCTTGCATAACTCAGAAGCTTGTTTGGCATCACAACATGCGCATATGAGTGTGTTTGTGGGCCTAGCAAGTGGGGCATCTCTGACAGGAGGCCCGCAGTGTGAGGAGATTTAGATTAGGAAATTAATGTCGATGAAATGAGTGGAGAAAGCACATGGACTGCACTATTATAGCAAGAATTATCTGCAGGGTTGTTTTTTTTCCCCTCTGTCCTTATTCTAAGCTTGATTATTGATCAGAATCAGTCTTTCATGACTATACCGACTATTTCAATGAACATTCCATGTCACAATTAGTACTAGTAGGGACCGTGATGTTAAATATTGTGTGTCTTCTTGTGCAGGTCGCCTGGGGTTCCCTCTTCCTGGTGGGGACAACCCACTGCCCCTCAATGGTACGTATCATGGACACCTCAGGTTTTGGTTTTCAAGGACCTGCCAACATTTACAATCAAGTGTTCTAAAATTACCACTTATTAACTCGAGAGAACACACAATGCCTTTCTAAAAACAGCACCTGAGATAAACTGAGAAGAAGCAAAGTAAAGGCAAAGTATGGCTTCCAAGGATTACATAAAAATTGACTTGGTCCCCCGATTTTTATTTAGTTTTAATGTTGTAATCCTGAAACTGGATCTTTTGAAAATTTCCAGTGGTGGCAAAAACAAAACCTATGAATACTTTGTTCAGCATTTTAACATATTGCTACTTTCTTATTGTGTACGCATGGTGTTTTGCTTCTTGGACTCGGGGTCATTATTTAAATCGGTGAGATGAGTAGTTTGTTCACAGTCCTCTGCTCAGATGGGTGAATCACATGATCAGGAACCATCATGGAGCCCTGAGACAGATGGTGCCAGCGGATAGACAGGCTGCACATATTCCTCCCCTTGCTCTAATTTCCCCTCCTCTCGTAGGGTTTTCTGCTTTTGCATCTTTCCAATCTATTTTTCCTCTCTTGTGCACACGATTATCTTTTTATAGAATCCTTGATTTGGTTCAATCTGTTTCCTACTTCCGTGCTCTGTGTCTCGCTCTCTCCCTATTGCTTTGACCTTCCCCCAGAGTTAATGTCCATCTGGGTTGGAAAGTTCACTGTGGGCACTGGGAGATTAGTGCTTGTGTGTATATTCTTCTTCATCCTCTCTCCGGTGCTACTTCTTTTAGATGGCCCGGTGCTGCAATCTTTGCAGTCTATTGCATTGTACCCATTCAACTCAGATATACAAGACACTTTTGTTCTCCTAAACATGTCTGATAAGCGCCTTTGTGCCCCTGAAATTTTGTAAATGCAATAGTCATTTTATCAATAACCAACTTGATAACTAATACATCTTACAGTTCAACCTACACTAACCAAAGGCTTGTACACAGTTTCTTATAGCAGGGGAGATAGTGTGACAAAACCTTATTCTGAGAACTCAGTTTTTTGAGACCAACTTGATAACTAATACATCTTACAGTTCAACCTACACTAACCAAAGGTTTGTACACAGTTTCTTATAGCAGGAGATAGTGTGACAAAACCTTATTCTGAGAACTCAGTTTTTTGAGAACTTAATCTCAGTATTCTGTATGTGTAATTTTTGGGGTCTGTATGTGGCACTTTAGGAAGGGTGCCAAAGCCATGATTTATCAGGGATTAGTAATAGTTTCAAAGAAGTATTGTTGACATTTTTCATGTCCGGAAAGACTTTATATTGTCCCTTTTATCTTGGAAGGGACTTCTAATCTTCTTGCAATGCAATGGTTCTCTTGCCTGAACCTTTTGCCCTGTTCTCTCTAGTCCAACCCAACTAACCAAGGCAGGTGCTAAACCCACAGATCTAAGATTCTGTCTTATTTTTTTCCCTTATTTTTACTTGAGGTTTTTCATTTTTGTGTCGCCAAGAGCTTTCTTACTTGCGATTCCATTTTCTTACTTTTGTACATATACCGCCGTATGCATGTAAAGGTCGTTTGTATTTTTTTCAGTTTTTTCCTAACAGTTTAACTGAATTAACCTAATCATTATAAAGTATGAGATATGGTGGCAATGTAATACTGTATTATGTTGTGTAGCATTGCCAGTGCTCTAACCGCACCGCAGCATAATTTTGTGGCATTTTGTGAGAGCAAATTTATTTTCAAATCTCAACCAGTACTTTGTACAGTGAATGAGTCAGTCACCATGGGTGTCTTTGAGACTTCCCCATTTCAACTTCCAAAACTATGAGGGGTTTCCCAGGGACATAATGTACATGGAAACAGCAATATTTGCCAACTAACAGAACAGTGTACATTTTTGGCTAGTAATAGCTTTTAATGGAAATGTACCGTTAGCACCATGGTTCTCTAAACATATTTTTAACATTTCTGAAATGGTTATTTTTTAATTGATATCACCGACTCGAGCCTGACAGCACCCAACTTCATCCAATATATAATATAAATGACAAAACTCAAGTAATTATGTTTACCCTGCAATTCTCTTCTATTTCAAGGTGTGAAGATGTAATGTAGGTCTTAATATCAGGAAAAGCACAAGAGGCTATCTAAAATGGGCAGCTGCCTCCTTATATTAGTGTGGACAACAACTTCAAAGACGCATGTCGAATATTTAACATTATTCTGAAAAATGAAATGACTCATGTTAGTTAGTAAAACAACAATGAGGACCCTTCACCTAGCTGGCCAATATTCAAAGACAAACAAAGGAGGAAAAATTATGTCAACACAAGAAACATATGTAACTCCATTGAATTTGATTAGATTCATGAAATGTAATCAAAGCAGTTTGTTTCTACATATTTTATAGTGGGAAAATTCTCTGACGTGTCAATTTTTTACGGCTATAGTTTCATAACTTATAAATCTAGAACCCTGGCGAGCAATCTCTTCCAATGTCACACAACTGCTTATCATTTATAATCACCCTCTTCTTTGACTTCACATGCAGCCAGGAGTTATAGCAGGAGACGAGGTAACATCCTAATCACTTTGGTATCGGCATAAAGTCAACGCTGTCCATCTTACTATTCCTTTGTGATGTGCAGCCATTTGCTTTCATTTTTAATAGTCATATGACTTTCCAGTGATCTACCATCTGCATGATTGTCCAAGTGTCAATGTTTGCTGTTACAAGGATATGTTTCCAAGCATAAGTTGGACAGCTTAACACATTTACAGTGGGGCAAATTTGAGTCAACCACCAATTGTGCAAGTTCTCCTACTTGAAAAGATTAGAGAGGCCTGTAATTTATCAACATGGGTAAACCTCAACCATGAAAGACCGACTCGTTTGATTTTTAAATAATTTATTTCCAAATTAGACTGGAGAATAAGTATTTGGTCACCTACAAAAAAAACAAGATATCTGGCTGTCAAATAGGTCTAGCTTCTAACGAGGTCTAACACGGTCCCCACTCGTTACCTGTATTAATAGCATCTGTTTCACCTCATTATCGGTATAAAAGACACCTGTCGACAACCTCTGTCCCTCAAAAATCCCAAAACCACACGGATGGACCTAGTGAATGACTTACAGAGAGCTGGGATCACAGTTACAAAGGCTACTATTAGTTACACAATGAGCCTCCAAGGACTAAAATTCTTCACTGCCAGACGTCTCCCCTTGCTGAAGCCAGTACACATCCAGGCCCTTCTGCGGTTTGCTAGAGAGCATTTGGATGATCCAGAAGAGGACTGGGAGAATGTGTTATGGTCAGATGAAACATAAATACATAGACGTTTTTGGTGGAAACAAACACTGGTTCTCGTGTTTGGAGGAGAAAGAATAGTGAATTCCATCCGAAGAACACCATACCCAGTCTGAAGCATGGGAGTGGAAACATCGTGCTTTGGGGTTGATTTTCTGCAAAGGGAGCAGGACAACTGTAACTGCACCATGGTGCCGAGTTTCGAGAGATTTTGAGTGAAAATCTCCTTCCATCAGCAAGGACATTGAAGATGAGACGTGGCTGGGTCTTTGAGCATGGCAATGATCCAAACACACAGCCAGGGCAACAAAGAAGTGGCTTTGTAAGAAGCATTTCAAGGTCCTGGAGTGGCCTAGCTAGTCTCCAGATCTCAACCCAATAGAAAATCTGTGGAAGGACTTGAAAGTCTGTGTTGCCTAACGGCAGCGCCACAACATCACTGCTCTAGAGATTTGCTTAGAGCAATGGGCCAAGGTACCAGCAATAGTGTGTGAAAAGCCTGTTACAGAAAACGTTTGACCTACTTTATTGCCAACAAAGGGTACATAACAAAGTACTGATATGAACTTTTGGTATTGACCCAATACTTATTTTCCACCATGATTTGCAAATACATTCTTTAAAAATCAAACAATGTCTTTTTCTGTTTTTTTTTCTTTCTCCACTTTCTGTCTGTCATGGTTGAGGTTCACCCATGTTGACAATTACAGGCCTCTCTATCAAGTAGGACAACCTATACAATCAGTGGTGGACTGAATACTTATTTGCCCCACTGTCCGTATATATCTGCTTGTTATCCAAGAATAATGGAGCTTCAGCTTGCTAGCTTTTAATTGAACTTTAATGAGGAAAAGAAACACCCGAATCCAGGCACACGGTTGGACACACAAACACACGCTACAGAGCAGCACATATTGTAATCTGGGGCTGAGCTAACTCCATGGCGTAAATCTTTATAAAGCAGCTCAGGGCAGGTTGTAGTGGAGCGGGCATAGGCAACGGAGGGCTTAACCTCTACATCACACCAAGTGCGCACACATGCAATCCTTTATCAAGCAACCTCAAGCAGTTCATGTGTATTTCATGTGCATGCTAAGTCCGGTGAAGTTGTTATCGGCATGTAAAGGTTCAGAAAAATGCATGTACTCTTTTCTCTTCAGTTTTTTTCTTTGCTTGATGATGTCACAGTAATCTTGCAACCTTTCTTTTTGACTGTTGTTGTGGTTATTTCATGACCTGGTGGCCCTGCTATTTTGCAAGTTTTTTTTTTTTTTTTTTTTTTTTTTTTTTAATATTTGGCAAGTACACAGTTTTAGTGTTGAAATAAGATGAGCTGTTCTTTTCAAAAGTCAATGTGATAAGAGTAGTTAATACATTTTAAAACCTCAAAATACTAATTTTCTGGTTTCTATTAAGGGTTGAACGTGACTCTTGGATGTTCGACGTAATCACGACTATTTAGGCTATTGATTGTTTCGTGTTTTTTTTGGGGGGGGGCATTAAGAGAGACGCCTTGCTGAAAAAATAAACAGGTGGTTGGTTAGCACAAGAAGCTAACAAAACCTCAAGGAGTGGAAATTTTTCACTAAAAAGGACAAGGCAGCAAGGTCCCTTGCAAATGATGCAAGTCTGTCTTAAAACATGTTAAATGCATGACCATCTCAAAAAGGTACCACCACTTTTAACTGACAAATAATACTCACATAGGGTCTAAAAAATCTCTGCATTACTCTACTATTATAAAAAAAAACACACTATGTCAAAGCCACTGGCAGATGGTGGCGTGTTTAACAACACAATTCAAAAATATGTCTGGTTAAAACCAATGATTTTACTGACCTGAGGACATAAACCTTTCTTTCGCCCGGCCTCTTTTCTCTTCTCTAGGCCATTCGTCTCTCTTTCCAATGGAGGATGGATTCCCTGACGATGAGCGTGGCGATCAGGGTTTGGGTGGCCTGGGCTCTCCCCACTGCTTTCCTCACCAGAATGGCGAACGCGTAGAGCGCTACTCACGCAAGGTCTTTGTGGGAGGATTGCCACCTGATATAGATGAAGGTATACACACATCTGGCGTATTGGCTTTCCGGGCCATTAAAGCAGTTTTGTAAATGGATAAGTCATGATTTTACTAGAACTAGAGAAAATACATTTTGTCCTATGGAGGAAGAAACAGAAATGGCATCTTGAAGGATTATTGTTGGTTCAGTACGCTGGACCTATGAAATATAGCTTCAATTAATAAATATATTTTGACTTTATTCTTAGTATACCTTCACTGATTAATTTTCTGAGCCTAATACCGTTATTTTTGTTGCAATCATCTAATTTAAAAAAATAAGTAAGGAATATTACGAATATAAAACTGGTCTTAAAACCCAACCTGAAATTCATGTTCATTTCTTTTGCGCCAGATGAGATAACTGCCAGTTTCCGACGTTTTGGACACTTGTTTGTCGACTGGCCTCATAAGGCCGAGAGCAAGTCTTATTTCCCACCAAAAGGTATGTCGAAATAAACTGTTGTCATCAAGTATGCTGATGGTGCAACTAACCGGGGTTATTATCTCGTGCAGGCTACGCCTTTCTACTTTTCCAGGACGAAAGCTCTGTGCAAGCTCTGATTGATGCTTGCATCGAAGAGGATGGTAAGCTGTACCTGTGTGTCTCCAGCCCCACCATTAAAGATAAGCCGGTATGTTGTAACTTTTGGAAAATGTATGTTGACTTAGCTAAACTTGTTTCACCTGGTTCTAAATCAAAGGCGTTTTGATTTGACATGTGACAGGTCCAGATCCGCCCATGGAACTTGAATGACAGTGATTTTGTGATGGACGGTTCACAACCGTTGGACCCCAGGAAAACCATTTTTGTCGGAGGTGTCCCCCGTCCGCTCCGTGCAGGTAGTCCACCGTCACCCAATGGAAGCATTCAAAATAAACTATGGTCTATACACTTTTTTATTTAAGATTCACGTCGCACTTCATATTACTGTAATTACTCACCTATAAGCTGTATTTGTCAGACAAAAAAAAGATGACTTAATCGAGGGTTTGGCTTATATGCACATAAAAGGAGGACATGCACGAAACTGCAAGATGACAAAGACAAAACGCCATAAGGCAAGACAATGTGGCTGATACGGTCATTTATTTAAAAATACAGAAGATAAGCAGATAAAATGCTAAACAAAAGTTGTTTTGACATCTGTGAATGAAAATCAAGAGAGAAAATTGTGAAAATAAACTCACTTATACCTGTCACTGCTCGCTCAGGGCGCCATCATTTTACCATGAGCGCCGCCATCTTACCTAGTGCACTCCCTATTAAAACCATGGATATGTAGGCAACTTTAAGGGTGCGGCTTATACACGGATCGGCTGATAGGCGAGTAAACACGGTACTCTGTTTTGGGCACTGAATTTCTATCATATCTACTAATGCTGGAGCTAGAGCAGGCAACGAATAAAGCAGCTACTTGGTATTGCCAACTTGGTGCCTTTTTTTGCTATATTTAGCTACTTTTCCAACCCCCCACCCTCTTTTTTAATGCCACTGTCTATGGTGTTATTGGAGCCTCATGGAGACTGAGCTTGCCTCCAGAGAAGGAGATTTTCACACTGCACCACTAGGCTGCAAATTAATGATACTTGTGCAAAGCTACTGCAGTCTAACATTAATAATATGCCCAATTTTCCCCAGTATATCTACATAACCTCTCAGTCATGTTAAAAGAAAAGGTGTCATTGAGAGGTAGTTATAAGGTACTACTATTGGCTAAATCTGCCTCATCTATTCTCAACAAAATTATCAATTTAAATCATACTCTTTTCAAGCTTGATGATATTGCATTGTTGAGACCTTTTATTGGTGGATTTGTTGTTCAAGTCTCAATTTTAAGCATTATTTAAAGTTTAATTTGAGAAAAATAAATTAAGCCTTACATTAAGAATTCACTGATATCCTGAAATCGATAGGCCATTATGAGCAGAAATATATAAAAAACACACATAGAGGTACACAATTAGGTTAAAAATTCTAAATCCTACAAGTTAATGTTCAAAAGGTTGCAGTGGAGAGTAAAGGGCAAGTTTGAAGGTGAAAGCGGAGGATTCCAATAACTGTGCCCCACGTTGATGTCTGAACACCAACAAGCGTTTGCTTACAGCTGACATTTCAAAGACTGGCAGCCAAGCAATTAAGTAAATGTCGGAACACATGAGCAGGGATAAAGCGGCGAGATCGTTCTGATCAAAGCCAAGTTAAACATGAACAGCCTGAACAAAAAGTGGTTGGAGCTATAAAGGGAAATGCAGAACATGTTGTGTACAGTAGGGGTCTCAAACCAATTCTGCATATGGCCGCAGTGGGTCCTGGTCTTTGTTTCAACTGATCCAGTGTAGAGTTTAACCAATGAGGGGTGTTCTCAAATAAGTAGTACCTGGCTGCTATCACCTAATTACACTTGCAAAAGGTGTCCCTTGTTCGGTTTGAATGAAAACCTGCACCCCCTGCGGCCCTTTGAGGACTGGTTTGAGACCGTTGGTGTACATCATTTGGACCTTATATTTCCATTATAACAGTATGAAAATCATGTATGTGTTTGAAACTTTAATTCCTTGGGATTCATACTATTTCAAAAAGGTATCTGGAGAGGTCAGTCAAATTTGTATGTACCAATTTTTAAAGTACTCTTAACACATAAAATGAAAGGAAATGCTGTTAAGCTGTTTTGCCATTGACCCCAACAGGATTAAAAGTAATGTGTGTGTTTAATTAGAAAATAGCACTCTGTTATGTTGCTCTTTCCGAAATCTTAAATGGTGTGCTGCTTTCTACTTTTGACATCTATTCTTTTGCACAGGATAAAATGCCCCAAAATAAATTAAATTAAACATTACGAGAATTCATAACCATGAGGATATTTCTTAGTACCGAGCAGTGAGTGATAGGTGAATATACAGAAGTATAAACAAATGTTGATACTCATAATATCATGCATAATAGCATTACCTAGAATGAATGCATTAATGCATTTCTTCTCATTATTTCCCGAATACGATACGATATGAATAAAGTTATCCAATCCAATCATTAGACAATTACGCAACAAAATTGTGCTCCTAGATGAATACACTGAAATCCATTTTCATCTTCAAATATTAAGACGAATACACTTAAGATAAAAACGTCCATGTAATCCATATTTCTGTGTTCTTTCATTCATGGAACCCTCCTTAACTTACAATCCATTTACTGTTTATGGCTTAAATTGCTCGGGTCTGCAGTCCTTATCAACTTTGCGTGTCTGAGGGCATTGGCCATGTCTACAATTTTCAGAATATATAAAGCTTTGTGAAATTGCACGTAATGGGCTGATGTTGATTTGTGGTTGTGGCTTATCTTCTTCGCAGTTGAGTTGGCCATGATCATGGACCGCCTGTACGGCGGCGTCTGCTACGCTGGCATTGACACAGATCCTGAGCTGAAGTACCCGAAAGGAGCTGGGCGGGTCGCCTTCTCTAATCAGCAGAGCTACATTGCTGCTATCAGTGCTCGCTTTGTGCAGCTGCAGCATGGAGAAATCGATAAACGGGTTTGTGGAAAGAAATATGACCTTGTTTCACATTTTTAACAATTTGCTTTGCATCATCTTGATTCTTAACTCGCAGGGATTGTTAAGTCACGAGTGAAGAACTGACAATGATTTTCATATCCTTAATGTTCTGGGTTTTAAATATATATGTCCAATCAAAAACATTCTCGATCGATCTTAAAAAAAAAGAAAAAAGAAAAAAACAAACTTAATGATTAAATCCGAACCACACAAGAATGATGTAACAAAAGAGAATGTGGTCGGTATAACTGAAAAGTCATTAGTGGTCATAATTATTTTTCAGCATGAAGTATCCTCGGCAATTAAACCACTCCGAGAAAGAGAGGTTTTTTTGGATTGAGACAGTCTCTACATAAAACGGCTAAGAATCCTGATTTGGATTGGAAATAGGGATCAAATTAGCCTCAATGACTTTTTACTGGGACTCAGATTGCAGTAAATGCCAAAATGAAGAGGCAAAAGAGTACTTACTCCTGCAAATCCTGTATGGGGCCTGTTCAGGAGAGTACCTAACATGTTACAACCAATATTCCCAGTAATTTTTCATATGTCTGGGCATAGAGACAACCTCCCTAAGCACACAGAGGACCAGTGTGAGCAACATCATAAATGCTTGCTCTGGGCTCATGCCTAAATGTCATTAGAACATGAACATCAATTAAGGTTTGATTTTATTTTGTGCGGTGCATATTTTTGCTGTGCGCGGAGAACACAAGTAGTGCGCAATTGTGCATGCACACAGCTTAGAGGAAATATTGGTTACAACCATTATTTTGTATTATGATTTGCTAATTTTCAAATTTTCATTATTTCAAAACAACCCCATTTGAATCCACTGATTGGCAACAGATTGCATAGATCAGTGTATCCCAACCTTTTTTGAGCCGAGGCACACTTTTTGCATTGAAAAAAATCTCAAGGGACACCACCATCTGAAAATCTTTGTCGCCTATATTTATAATAGTTATTCTCATCGAAGTTTTATCAGCAGAAATCGCATCCAAAATAATTCCAAAATCTAATTTTTCACAATGACCTAATGTCACGGAAATTTGGCCTGTGGACCCTGAACAACTTCCGGTTTGATTGATGCAAATAACCAAGTAAAGTTATTGATCGCATCATTTTATGATTTTTCTCTAAATATTACTTAAATCTCCTAATATTCCGCAAAAAAAAAATTGTGCTCACACAGACTTTACGTCGGCAAAAGTTGATGCGCTAGAAACCAGACAACTTCCATTTCGACTTAGAGAAAAATAAGCAACAAAATTTCTGTTTCACAACTTGAATCAAATAATAGTATAATCTACAATTTAACGTTCATATTTTGATTTGAACATTGTAACAGTTAAATTTTAATCTCCTTATATTCATATTAACTTTTCTCTCTGAATATCACATTGTATGACTTCTTGCAATTTCCCACGGCACACCTGACCATTGCTCATTTTAATTGCACAGTGGTTGGGAAACACTGGCATAGATCACACAGACCACATATCCAACAGAAGCAATTTTATTCCTGAAGCATATTTTGAAATTACTGTAATTTAAGTGACCTGGTGAAATGAAAATTTAATTCAACTAGTGTGGTTAGGAAGAGAGGTTTCTGCACCACTAGAGATCCCCTACCAATGATATTGATAGACAATGGCTGTCCAAATTAGACTGTGACCTGCTGCCCTATCTTTCTGGTTATAATAATATTAAATATTGCCCTGAGCAAGAAGCTTAAATTCAGCTTACATTCTGTAACACTTATTCCCTTTAACACTAGATCCCTCCATTATCTAAGGGGTAGATAGTAATTACCGTATTTTCACGACTATAAGGTGCACTCAAAAGTCTTAAATTTTCTCCAAAATAGACAGTGCGCCTTATAATACAGTGCGCCTTATAATACAGTGCGCCTTATAATACAGTGCGCCTTATAATACAGTGCGCCTTATAATACAGTGCGCCCTATAATACAGTGCGCCTTATAAATGGAAAAAATGTCATTCATTGAGGGTGTGCCTTATAATGCGGTGCGCCTTATAGTCGTGAAAATACGGTGAATGTTTTATGGATTATTTAAGGGAAATTTAGTGGTTTTCAATAGTTACTTGATGGGTTCACTTGCACTGCATTTAAGAACCGCCAACACATTTTCATAGGCCTTTCTCCTCCAATTGCAGGTGGAAGTGAAGCCATACGTGCTGGATGACCAGCTGTGCGATGAGTGCCAGGGGACACGCTGCGGCGGCAAGTTTGCGCCTTTCTTTTGCGCCAACGTCACATGCCTGCAGTACTACTGTGAGTACTGCTGGGCGGCCATCCACTCGCGTGCCGGGCGCGAGTTCCACAAGCCGCTAGTGAAGGAGGGCGGTGACCGGCCACGCCACATCTCGTTCCGCTGGAATTGAGCGGCGGGAGGGCAGGCGAATGGGTCGGGACACGGCGGGAGCAGTAGGGCAAGGTAGTGCAGGAGTCGCAAAATCATTTAATGAATAAATGCACTTTTCTGTTGCTGGTTCCTTTTTACTCAACACTTTTTTAAGTTCTTATTTATATTTTCACAAGAGAAAACCGGATTTATATCTAAGTATGTCCAGCAATGAAAAAAAAAAAAGATTGTTCCTCCCAGAAAGCAAAGAGTATATAGGAAAGTTTGAGTGTGCTTACTGTACTCTGCTATTCAATTGGCAAGATTTTCTTCATGTATTTTTGGTTTTATGTTTTTTTTTTTTTAATACGAGCCCTCCCCCAGCAAATATTCTTTAATTTGACATTCTGGATGATGATGTAGCAGAGCTCGTTTTCGATTTTGTCGAGATGCCAACACGAAGCTCCAGTGAGTAAATGTGAATTTGGAGCAAAAAAAAAAAAGGTGTTGCTGAAGAAGAGTGCACTTATTTCCCGTTCTCAAATATACCAGTATACCTTTAGTTGATAACCAAAGCTGTTTTATTAGCTTGCGGCACAGGATAGACACGCCCTAAAAGCCAAACACACTCACTCTCTCTCTCTCAGAAAAAAAAAAATCTTGACACAATTTCGATCTCCATCTTGACATGCAAAAACTAATACCTCAAACTCAGCTGCTAATGTGCCGGATGCAGTTAAAAGACAAGAACAGCAAGTCAAACGCCTGCCCGTGTTCTCATGCTTTTTCTGGGCGGAGCTACGATGTTACTCGCACACTTTTTGTACTCGCTAGCTTTGTCACCACCTGTTTATTTTTCTAATGGAAACCTACGCGGTCGTGCGTGCAGAGTGCATTACGGGAATGTATGGCAATGGGAGGCTATGGGGCCCCTCCCCACTACTCCACCTCCTCGCTTATAGATCCAGGACCCAATGCTTAAAAAAAGGGGGCAAAAACAACCAAGAAGCCTTTTTTTGTTGCTGTTTTTTCAGTGTTGCCACCAATTAAACCAACACAAAGTTCTACTTTATAGCAGAGTGTCAGCCTATAGCCTAGTTCAATGCCCTCTTAGACCCCCAACCCCTAACCCCCAGGCCAAGCTAATCCTACCCAGCATCTATGTGTTTTTGAAGCATAACTGAAGATAGTCTATTACTATATACACACACGCTCGAGGAGGCCCACTCCTAAATCCAGCAGGTTAGGGAACCAAAGATGGTTGTGCATTAGTGGGTCACACTGTAGCTCATCTCCTTTTTAGATTCTTTAAATCAATATTTCTTGTATCCACTGTCACGCTCCCAACCTGACCCCCCCTCCACACCCACATAGATAGGAGAGAGAACCAAAGATTGGCCTGAACGAAAATATTAGCATTGCAGTAAAACTCCATCGGTGGGAAGCAGTAACCATATACGGACTTCCTCCTCTCGCCCCAAAACAAACATTAAAGTGCACATTCACACAGTGGAAGTCAAAAGACAAAGTTCTCCCATTTTTCGTAGGGGAGGATCGCAGAGAAAAACTTGATTTTGCTCATGAGTGAGGATCCTCATATAGCTTTTTGCACCTGGGATATTTTCAAACACTTTGTGAAAAATTTGCTGTTCAAAATGAGATGACAAAATTATTTTATACACGGCCTGCTGATTTTTTGGAACAGTGTTTTCTAGCAAAAATTATTTTGTCATGCACATATAAGCATTTATTATGCACTACTTTTCTAAATATTTTTTTTCCTTTTTATTTCCGGCAGTCATTTTAGGCACATTTTTCACAGATATGGGGAAACTCCTTTTTGCAATACCTCAATTTTTTCACATTGTGAAAGGTAGCTTTTGTACTTTTGTTACTGAAAGATCTGCATATATGGAAATTTTCATTCTAAAGAAGAGAAAAAAAAAAACAGCGGAGCGATTTCAAGATATTTGTTATTATTTTCAATTATGCTTTTTATACATTTCAGTGCTGAGGTCTCTTTACAACTATAATTGCGACGTCACATCTGTCGAGGAGAGACCAAAGTATATCCGTTCTTTTGGTCTTCTTAGCTTTTCCCCACACTCGATGTTTCCACTTGGTGATGAATAGTAATTCTATTAGCATGGCGACAAAAATCGTTTGAAAAGAAAAAAAAAAGTTCTAATCTTAAAACTCAATGTTAATCATGTCCTTTCCTCTCTATTACTCACTCTATTTCCTCAAATAGTGGTTGCAACTCTGCTATTTGCACTTGGATGCTGACCAAAACCAACAGCACCAACTATGTGTACAAGCAGTCTATCAAAGGAATACAATAACCCCCCCAAAAAAAAAATCCTCCCCCAAATGACACAAATTCACAGTTGAGTTATCAAACACCTCCACTCAACACCACTAATAGCCAACACTAACCACTACAGTTGGGTAAAATTAAGACCACCCAGCTATTAAAACATCTCCTGGCAACTATATGAGGAAATGGGTACATGCAAAAAAACAAAAACAACAAAAAAATAAGACAAAAAGATCAGTTTGGACACTTAACTCTGAAACTCGTTTCACAAGAATGGATGTTTGGTGTTTAGATATTTTAATATTTGAAGAAAAAATATACAAATATCTCTCTCTATATATAGTATCTATATTCTTGAACTTGCTAACTAGCACCTACCGTAATCATTAGCTTGCATGACAAAAAAAATAAAGTGAAAAGATGCGTGGAAAAAAAGGCAAATTAGCCCGGAAGTTAACTGTTGTGGTGTGCACCAAATGTTTCTGGACTAAGGATATCCCCCCCTGACCCTCAAAATAACCTCTGCCCCTTAAACCCTTGAATCCCCACCCTCGTCTTACATTGGTAGACCTCAGCAGAACGCGCTTAAGACAAATGCGAATAGGCGAGCGTGTACGTTCCGTATATGAGCATCCTTCAAGAACACTGTTTGAAAAAAAAATAAAATAAAAGACTTGACCTATGCGGAGGAAGGGGAGCGTAAAGACTTGAATGTGGTTTAAAAAAATAGAATTTTAAAAACAATGTTGCAAGTTAAATTTCAAGTTATGTGCAATACTTCTTTTGAACCTTTTTCCAGACGAAAGACTCTTTGCAATGTAATTCTTTCAAATGCCATTTTTAATTATTGCAGACATTTAATTAAAGATGTTAATATGTTTTTTCACAGTCATTTTCTACTGTTTAATGTAATCCTTTTCATGCTGGTGTTTGTAAAAAAAAGAAAAGAAATGAAATCCAACTATTTGTACTAATATAAATAATTGAAGTTATTTTTAAAACATTTAAAAAAAAGTTTTTGTGCTCATTTGCTTATTTTTTTGGTTTGTTTTAAGCTACTGTGATTGATTGCATTGTAATTACTAGGTCAACAATGTATTTAGCTGTTTATTGGTATATTTTTAATTGGAATGTATAATTGATTTTTATAATTTTGATCAGATTTTTGTTATATTTTTGAGGTGAAGCTTTTAATATGTTAAAGTGTCTAGTTTTTACTAATTGCTATATTGTGCTCCACAATATATGGTTCACATTTTCTGAAGGAAAATATTTAAATATTTGTCTGTTAATGTTACTTAATGGCAAGATTTCAATAGTTTTTAACTGTGTATGGGAAGGTTTGTTGTATTTATTAATTTCTTTTCTTTTTTTTTTTACTTCAGGTATCACCTTAATTTTTATTGTCATTTCACTTTATAAGTTCCTATTTTTGTATTTTCCTTTCTAATAATTAAGTTATGTAATACAGATATGTCCATATTTCTAGGAGTTGGTCTGTAGAAGTACTAGTGAAACGAAAAAGAAAAATCTGTTATTTAATTGTTTGCGGCCAACTATTTATATAACAGTATGCATAATTTTTCAATATTTGTAATGTGAAATGTTGAATGAAATAAATCTTAACTGTGATGAATATGTACTTGTAAGATTAATGATTTTTTTTGTCGCTATCAATTAGCCTCATTATTAGGCAACAGCAATGCAAAATTACAGAAGACTACTCAAGACGCATTTTCTAATAGAAAATCGTGTAATTGGTTGGAAAACGTTACAGTACTTGACTTTAAAATGATAGCAGACCCTATTTTAGGACATAAATCATGAGATGAGATAATTGCAACTTGACATTTAGCTCATGTTTAATAGAGTTGTTCAGTCAAATTATCAAATCCATGGGGCCAAAAGTATGTTTCCTAGATTATTTTTTGATATCCGAAAGCCTTTGATTTGAACCAGAGTAATATTGTATTTATTGATGTACATGCATTGGAGTAAATTTGCCACTAGATGGCGGCATCTAATAACTTGGTTTCTTCCATATTCATAGAGTTCCGGAGGTTTTGGTATTTTAGAGCTGCATTTAGGGACCTTTCAGTTGACCTTTCAGACTTTTGACCCAATGTAGAAAATTCGACTAATTATAATGGTTATTGATCGTTGTTGTTTCTTTTTACTTTTTAAATTTTTAAACCGTAATAAACAATGGTTATGGGCCAAGTTGATTTTACATAGTATTAATTTCATTGCATTTTACTGATACCAACGAAGGCAACCAAATTCAATGACCACCTTTTAAGAGTTATAAAAAAAATCCCAATCCTAACATGACACGGTTAATCTGTGATTTAGTCTCGCCTAATAGCCAACTAACAAAGTGAAGAAGCTTTAAAAAGAAAGTTGAATTACTTTACATTAAATTCAAATTGAAGTATCATTTTACATTGAAGCTGTATATCATTTAATAAAAGAGTCGCAGTAAAAATACTTACTTTTTATGTTAAGTAATAATGATTAATTTATAATCAGGTACTATATGGTGATTATGTTTTCTAGTGCTGTCTGAGTACATTTATTGTTATAACCCATTTGCCAACAACAAAATATATCACATTATATATCTATTGCTTTTGGTGCCTTCCGAGACATCCCCTAACTTAAAAATATCAAACAATGTAACAATCTCATTGTGTTGCCTTCAGGCATAACAAGGTGATTTAGTAATGTATGGATTTAAAGTCATTTTGTACCTCTGATCCAATAATAATTGTGAAAATATTGCAAAATAGTGTGACATTTTAAATTCAACCACCCTGTTGAATGATTTATGGTCATTAAGCACATTTTTTGTATGTTTGCGTGGTTTAAAGAAACAAAAAAAAACATCTAAAAGCCCTTTCAAATTCATCCAGGATTTCTGCTGTACTTAAAGCCCCTGAATGCAACATTAATTCAGCTTCCAAAGAGTCAAAAAAGAAATAAATAAAAAACAAAAAAGGGAATCAGCGTCTGGGTGTTGCTGCACAGCAGAACAGATGAGGAATGGGGATTAGGGGGTTGGGTCGTCTGTTGGTTGGAAGAAGCGTGCCTCCAGACATCCAGTCGGTGCGTGGCGGTGCAGCAACGTCGCATCTCTTCCGCAGCATCAGCATCATCCCTGTGAGTTGCTTACATCCGTCTGCATCCTTCTTGACATCTTGTTTGCATGTTTAGCCACCATTCACCTTCCCGACAGACTTGAAATAGATTTCTTATTCGGCATGTATCAGCTCACAAACGTTTTTTTCTTCTCAGAAGAGAGTCTTTGTTTTTATTTTCATGTATGTCAACATTAACTGCAACCTGTTTTGCGTTTTACTTTTATCACAGCTCAGCAAAAGTGTTTAATTATTGTTGTTTTTTTAATATAATTTTCATCTTTCAATGCATATACATTTTTTATTCTGAACACAATGATGTATATGCAAAGGGTAAAATGTGTTTTAATAGAATATTGTTATTAAAATGTACATTTGTAAATATCCAAATGTTTTATCT